>NC_092872.1:14994144-15296478 GCF_028372415.1 Notamacropus eugenii | reverse complement strand
TCCCCTTCCCTTCTCTCAACCTTGAGCCAACCTACTGAACTGTGAAGTTCAGACACCGTGGAGCCCCTGCCCCCTCCTTTTAGGCTCTCTTCTGGACCTTCCTGGCTTCAGAGTGATTATCAATAGTAACTGTTGCTGTTTCTGTCCCAGTCAGAAGTCTTTCTTTTCTTTGCCTCGTTAAAGGAGCCATATCCTGGCTACTTCTTAAACAGGCCTATTCAATGAATGGGTAGTACCTCACCCTAAGTGAGTACCTGCATAGACCTTGACCTAAAGGGGTCAAGGTCTCCCAGTGCATCCTTGGTCATCTCCAGTCATTCTGATGAATATCTGGTCACTTGATTCAGATGACTCTGGAGGAGAAGTGAGGCTGGTGACCTGCACAACCCTCTCTCACTCAAAACAAAGTCATATCATCATTTCTCTGATGGCATGGTCTTCTTAGGCAAGGAAAGACAAACACACAGCCAGCAGGGTGTGAAAGGAGACAAAAGGGAAGACCTAGTCAAAAGGCTCTAGGCTCTAATTTTGAGAAGAGAGAGTACTATCAGTTGATGAATAAAAGAAGGTCTCATGGAAGAGATAACATTGGAACTGAACCTAGTTGAATTATCGCAATGCTTCTTGGGAAGTGTTGCTATCTATTAATTGAGGAAGAAAAGGCAAGTTGTTCATGGCGTTGTCTCCCTAGCGTTGTCTCCTTTCCTTTAATTACCTTTGTCCTGTCCCCAAAAAGCTACATAAATAACTCTCTGTCAACTGAGTATTTGCCATTCAGCCAAAGGATAATAGCGTCAGGTTTAGAGAGCTAAGATGAAATAGATACTGGGTGGGATGACTGTACTTTAGGGAGGCTTGATGTTTTCTTTGAGAAATCAACCCGTCCGCTAGAACTTTTAGGGGAGTCCCTGAGGATCCTTTCAAGCTCTGGGTTCTCAAAGCATTCAGGAGTTTCTCAGACAGGGGTTATATCCAAACGATATGACCATGAGGCCATCATAATGGGGAAAAGATCCTACAAAGGCATTTCATATCCTTACTACAAGAAATATATTGCCAATAAAACTTCAAGATGCCACATCTCGACATGATAACAACATAGCAAAGTTATTTCACACAATACAAATTATGGCATGAGAGAAGGGAGAAGAGATTTTGGAAAAACTTTACAAGTAAAATTATTTGATGAGAAGAGAAATATCAGAAAGACACTGAGATCTTTTAAGTAGCTGAATTTAACAAAGAAGTAAGCACTTAAAATGAGCTATTAGTAGAAAAGCCTTGGCCTATGTTGCAAAGAGTAGTAGACCTGGAGTCACAAAGAGCTGAGTTTAAACACTATCCCAGTATCTACCTCACAGGGCTAGTGTGAGAATTGAGTGATAAAGTAAGCAAATATTTGTAAACCTAGATAGAACAGTGAATAGAGGGACAGACTTGGAGTCAGAGATACCTGAGTTCAAATCCAGCCTCAAACACTTACTACCAGTGACACTGGGCAAGTCTCTTAACCTCTCCCCACCTCAGTTTCTGGGGCTATATAATGGAGATAGAAATCAACACAAGGGTGTTGTGAGGGCCAAATATGACCATATATGTAAAGCACTTTACAAACCCTAACATGCTAGCTATCCTGATGTAGAAGATGGTACTTGAGAGGAATCTTCAGGGAAGCTAGGGATTCAAAGAGGCAGCAATAATGCGGGAGTACGTTCCAGGCATGGGAGATAGCCAATTCAAAGACACAGAAACAGAAGATCATGTGTGAGAAATACCAAGTAGGAAAGATACTTGGCTAGACTGAAGAATATGGAATGCAACATGAAGTTGGAGAGATTGTTTGGGGTTTGGTTGGAAAGGATTTTCGGTGCCAAAGTGCAAAGAAGCAATAGGGAGCCACTGGAATATATTGAGCAGGAGAGAAACATCACTGTTTATCCTTAAGAGGAATCAGTTTGGCAGCTGAGGGGATGATGGATTGGAACAGGGAGAGGACAAGTCTCAAGCGGGGAAAAGCTATTACAGTAGTTCAGGTGAAAACTGATGAGGACCTAAATTAAGGTGGTGGCTGTGAGAGAGACGTAAGAAGAGGATAGATGCGAAACACATTGTGGAAGTGGAAATGATAAAATTTGGCAAGAGATTAACTATGAGGGTTGATGTCATTTTATGAACCTGGAAGATTGGAAGGGTAATAATTTTGACAGCAAAGGGGAAATTCAAAAGAGTAGTTACTGCTAATATATCACTTAACTTCTCTAGGCCTCAGTTTCCTTTTTTGTACAATGAGCTAAATGATCTCTTAGATCTCTTTTAGCAATCTGATTTCACTTAACTTGAATGTGGGGATTCCAAGCTATGGTTCTCTAATTCTGGAGACTTGTAGCTAGGCAATCTCTTAAGGTTTCTATTAACCTTTGGTTCTAGTAATAACCAAATATGGTGCAATAGAAGGAACACTGGTCTGGATGTTGGTAGGCAAGTGTGTTGTAGGTTTGCCCCTTAGTAGCCAAGTAGCTTTGGGCTGGTAACTTCCAGTCTCTTTGATTTTCATTTTTCTCACTAGGGAAAAGGGCATAATATTCCTTTCTCTAAAACTGACAGTATTTTTTGAAGACTAAACAAAATATTGGATGGTAAAAATCCTTTTTTTGTATTTACAAACCACTCAGTGCTATAAGAGTTATTACTGTTTTTCCAGTTTGCATTGACATATCCCTTCTTCCCATAGTAATGGCTGTAATAGCTAACGTTTCTGTATCACCTTAATTTTTGCAAAGTGCTTTAAATACATTGCATTTGAACCTCACATCTCTGTGAATTAGGTACTATTGCTATGCTCTTTTTTTGCAGATGAGGACACAGGCTGAGACAGTTTGGGATTTGAACTCACATCTTCCTCACTCCAATTCTACTGTCCTATCAACTACATCTGGTTGTCTGTCATAAAATATTATTTCTAGGCAGGAAATATCAAAAGAACAAATTAACACTTAAAATAAAAATTTCCTATGCCAGCATTTTAAAGTGTGTATGTGTGTGTGTGTGTGTGTGTGTGTGTGTATCCATTCCCCCCTCCCTCCCCTGCTAAGCATGTGTGCCAGCTTCCTCTTGCCTTTCCATTCTCCACTGAAGACATTACAGGAATCATTTTAAAGGACAACCTCAATAATGTTTCATTTCTCTTTACAGTCAGCAATCTAGCTAATGGTAACTCCCTACTTCCTACATGAGAAGTACTGTGGCCACCTTGCTGCACAGCAGCTGTATTTGCTTTCTTCCCCACTCTCCCCACTCCTCAGGATCAGCTTTACCATGAGACTTGCAATTCTAACACATTGATAAAGATAGGGAAATCAGAAGGGTGCATCAGATCAGAGAGAAATAGGAGTTTGGTTTAAGTCATGAGAAATTTGAGTCATCCTGGCAGGTTATCTCAATGGAAATGTCATAAAGAGATGTAATAATCAATATATCTAGAGAAGCCCAAGGTTGGGAATGGAACCTGATGGCTGCTCTAGCCAGTGTTTAACTTGGACCTATTCTTATAAAGATTTTTTCTCCTACAGATTCAATTCAATTAGACACCTACTCTTTCTAAAATACTAAGCTATGGATTCCAAGCTTCAGGTCTCTTGTGGGATAATAAGCTCTTGTAATATCCTCATCACTGTTAAGATTCACTAGTAAGGCTGTCATAGCAGGGATGAGTCTAATAAGATTTAGAGGTAGAAAGGACATCAAGAAAGCTCTAATTCAGCCCTGTTCATTTTACAGATGAGGAAAGTGAATCTTTAACACACCAAGAGGTGAGTAATGTAACAGCATGAACACATCTAGGAATTTTTACTCTAATCATAGAAGCATAGAACTCTGGAATTATAGGAAATCTCAATACACATCTAGTCCAATTACTACCAGAAGTATGACTCCCTTCAAAGCATTTCAGAGGAAGTAGATGCTGAAGTAGATTTCAGAGAAAGTAGAAGTAGATACCTGCTGTCACATAGTTAGGATATGAATACAGGACTTCTGACCTCAAATCCCATGCTCTTTCTACTAAAACACATGGCTCCCCCAGATATCACTTACTGGGTTGAGATGTTGTTCTAATTTTCTTTTAATCAATTAACTCATATCCCTGAAATGAATCAGTTGATGATTCATACTAATGCATTGTCTAAATCCAACGGACCACAGCATGGTCCATTGTTAACTGATGAACAATGCTTAAAGCATACAAGTATATCCATGGAGAAACCTCCAGCAACTCATCATGCTTCTCTCTTTTTCTAAGAAAGGATTAACCAAGGTATCTGGATGCTAGGTTACTTAATTCAATAGAAATACTTAAATACTTAAGGAAAGAGTTTGCAGTGTTTATCACAGAAAGTGGAAGATTTATTATACACAATTAAGGAGTCTGGTGCTACTTCTAGCATCCTATTAACAAAACAGACAATTATTCTTCTTCCCATTTCATCCCTCCAGATCTTCAAAATAAACATAATTGAACTCATAAAACAGTTTTACTGGATTGCAAAGGGGTTGTCCAGGACTCCATCTGTCCACCTAAAAGCACTTCACTCTCCTTTTAGATTAATTAATGTGATCTAGACTCTAGAGAGACTTCCTGGAAACACAAAGAATGCCAGTTCCTTTGCTTCTGAAAAGCTCAACAGCTGCATCTCTTTACAATACTGTTAGGAAGGCAGGTAAAGTCATAAATTGTCAAGCTGTGGACAAGATTATAGAATTAATGTGCTTGCCATTTTCTAGGAAGAAACCTAAATTAAAGAGGCCGAAAAACGGAGACAGAGAGAGAGAGAGAGAGACAGACAGACAGACAGACAGACAGACAGACAGAAACAGAGAGAGACAGAGAAACAGAGGAGATAGAAAAAAGACAGGAAAAACAGTGAGACACATAGAGACAGAAAGAGACAGAGACAGAGGGAGAGATGATTAAAAAAATTAAACAACGTAGCCTACCAATATATGTTTGTGGTGATTATCATTCTTATCATGAAGAGAAAGTGGATTTAGATGAAACTAGATGTTCCTTTTCCCAGTCATATGATTTAACTGCTTTTTAGATTCTAAATGATTTGTGCAATCCAGACACTGCATTGGCTCCTAATGGCCCAGTAGAACAGGGCAGGAGGGAAAGGACCACTTGATTCTCTGACTTCATTAAATAAGTAAAGTTTTTAGACAAATAAAACTTACTTACTTAAATGCCAAAATTTAAAACACACCAAAAAAATCTCATTTTAATGGAAATCTTTCTAAAATGTGATATTAGAAGATATTAGAAGATGAAGGCAGATCTTTAGAAAACACTGGCAACCAGGGGAGAAAATAGCTGACATTCCTATAGTGGGGAAAGATTCAGAAAACCTATTAAAAAACAGCCCCAAAACTATAAAATCACATCTAACTAGGACCATTTGTTGTAGGGAATAATAATCCCAAGCAACTTGATAGTCCCTGAGAGATCATGGAAACAGCATGATATCATGATGAAGGCTCATAATTAAAATTGTTGTGAAGATTCAATTATGTTCAGTATACTCTGTCTAAGGAGGCAGGGAGGTATCCAGTTTTGGACTTCTAATTTTTTTAAAAAGTGTCCATCCAAATGGTTATTTTAAAAAAGTTTTGGCAAGCTTCAGTCATCTGAAAAATGTACTTGTCACAGAATTATAATATTAATAGATTATAGAGTATTAGTGTTAGAAGGAATCTTGAAGGCCATCTAGAATAACCTATACTTGACCAAGAATTGCTTCTTAATTAATTAAGTCCATAAGCTTCCTAGAAAAAAGAAGAAACCATGAATGCCAATTCCTTGCTTCAGAAGGACTCAACAGCTGGATCTCTTTAGAATGCTATTACAAAGGCAGGTAAAGCCATCAATTATTGAACTGTGGACAAGATTACAGAATTGATATGTTTGCAATTTCCTAGGCAGAAACATGGGAGAGAGAGAGAGAGAGAGAGAGAGAGAGAGAGAGAGAGAGAGAGAGAGAGAGAGAGAGAGAGACAGAGACAGAGACAGAGAGACAGAGAGAGACAGAGAGAGAGACAGAGAGAGAGAGAGAGAGAGAGAGAGAGAGAGAGAGAGAGAGAGAGAGAGAGAGAGAGAGAGAGAGAGAGATGGAGAGATAAACAGAAAGACAGAGACAGACAGATAGTGACAGGCAGATAGAGAGAGACAGACAGGCAGGCAGGCAGAGAAAGACATACACAAAAAGAGACAGAGACACAAAGAGAGACAGAGATGGAAACAGAGCCAGAGGTAACATTTCCTTGCCCCACAATCATTTTTTTCACAGTTTCCTTCCATACCCACTGTATTTGCCTCATATGTCCCTATTCATTTCCATGTTGCCTGCCCCATTGAAAAGTAAGCTCCTTGAAGGAAGGACTCTTTCCCCCCTTTTTTGTATCCCTGGCACACAGAACAGTGCTTGGTACACACTACACACTTGATAAATGCTTGTGGACTGGCTGTCTGACCTCATCAAATGGTTCACTTCACTTTTGGACTCTAATCATCAGAAAAGTCTTTTTTTTTTCTATTTTACATCAAACTTCCTTTAAATTTCTGCCTATTATTAATATTATTACTCCTTCAGAACTAAGCTGAAAGAGCCTAATTTTTTTTCCACATGATAGCTTGAAAATGAAGAAAAGAATAGAGAATTTATTTTTAAAAATTATGGGGAAGAGAAAGTTGGAAGAAGAGAGAGCTTAGGAAGACTGAGGAGTTACAATATACTAGGCCACATTCTCTTATCTTCTTGCACATCTCCTCCTCCCTCCTCCCTAAGGAACAAGAGAGAGGGTCTGGCACTCCCCACCACCCCCACCCTAACCTCCCTGCTCTACTTAGACTTAGATTCCAGAAACAGGACTTCAGGACAACTTGCCAGGCTCACTTCCCAGGATGTGGCGGCCAGTTTGCGTTTTGGCCTAAGAAGAACTGAATGATGATGGAATGAGAATGTATACTAACATCCTCACAACAACACTGAAAGATAATAGCTATTATCATCCTCATTTTACAGATGAGGCAACTGAAGCTGAGGGAGTCCTTGCCTGCAAGGAACTGACATGGCAACTAGGTAGCATAGTGGGTAGGGCATTGTACATGGAGTCAGGAAGCCATGAGTTCAAATCCAGCTTTAGATTCTTACTAGCTGGGTGACCCTGAACAATGTACTGAATCTCTGTCTGCTTCAGTTTCCTCATCTGTAATACGAGTAATCTTAACACCTACCTCCCAAAGTTATTGTGAGGATAAAATGAGATATTTGTAATGTTCTATCATTATGGAATCAAGGGTGAGTGGATGCAGCACATCCTCAGGTAAATACGTGTAAATGCCAAGTAATTTCGGGAGACAAAGGGCACTAGTAATTGGGGACGTTAGGAAAAGTCTCACAGAGGAAGCAGTAGCAAAGCTGAACTTTGAAGGAATTTAGGGCTTTTAAGAAGTGGAGGTGAGGAAGGAGGAGATTTCAGGAATAGAGAACAACGTGAGCAAAGAAATGAAAGCAAGAGATGAAACGTTGTGGATGGGGAACAGGAAGCAACCCAGTTTGGTTGGAGGTAGAGTACATGGGGGAGAGAAATATGAGAAATCTTTACTTTTAAGCTGGAGACAGAGAGCAGCTGGGAAGAAAATGAGCCACATCCTGATATCTTCAGAAGAAATTCCAACTGGGGGTTTCAGTGAAGGGATATGATTAATAAGAAGCTGCCAAGATTAAAAAGTGTCCAGGTAAGTGAGTGTCTGAGGTTCTGTGCTATGGGTAACATAAAAGAAAAGAAAGAAATCACTGGGATTTGGAATGACAGAGCATGGTAAGATTGGTTTGTTTTCTGCCAAGAGTAGGGGAAATGATGTTCTTTCATATTCCCCCAAATCTTGGAGGACTACCAACCCCCTCCCCTCTCCCAGTAGAAAACCAACAAGGATGGGTTGTAGTGAGATCTTTTGTGGTCTCATTTGGCAGAAGAAGAAAGAAGTCAACACCTGGCTTCATAACAATTTCTTGGTTGGTGACATGGAGAAATTCTAAAATGCACTGCTAGGTGATCAGTGATTAAAGCCAAAGTGATTCACTCAGAGCCAAAAGACCAATGTTTGCCTAATTTGTGACCCTGGACAAGGTATTTAACCTCCGTTTGACCAAGTTTCCTCATCTCTGAAATGGAGTTATTCATAGCACCTATCCTTCAGGGTGTTGGCAAAGCTCAAAGGAGATAATCTATGCAAAGAACTAGACCAATGCTAAATCACTCAGTGTTGGCTATTATCATTATTATCTAGAGCACAAGCAAAATTCCAATATAGAAATGAAAGCTTATGAGGCAAACTCCAAAACAAGCATGAAAGTTTAGCATTAATGCCAATATTTTAACCAGATGCTATGTGATGCTTTAATGGATCTGTGGTTTCACAGATATGGCTATTCCCATCACAGATGCAGAACAGAATTCCTCTACACTTTCCTCTCCTGTGTGAATCTTCTCCATGTAGCTCCATAAATGAGGTTTTCCTCTAGTTCTTTTAATATCTCGAAGTACTAATGTGGCACTTTGTCGATCCATCTGTTGTTTCTCATTCTCACTATGTGATCCTCTTAATTTCTTGTCTGGTCATACATATTCGAGATATTCTGTATGCCATGTCTCACATAACTAGTCCTTGTTAATCTTGAAGGGCTTATTTATACTCATCATGAATCTTTCTGTTGCCCTTAGGGTAACTTGTAATTTTGATTATTCTGATAGATTGGTATTCCTTGACTCCCAGCCATCTGGCATTATTGGGAGAATTGTTGCAATAAAAGATGTGCTTTTGCGACCATAAGTGGTTTGGAATCATTGAAAGCCCTGAGCAGTTTCTCAGATCTAGGCTGGTCCCCTTCTATTGATTTGTGAGGCCAATTCACAGTCCATCTGCCGTGTCTATCCAAGATATATGTCCTGTTATATTAATATTTCAATTTTCAAAGTATTGTCCACAGTTCCCAGTACCCTTTCAGGGTACCTGCAAGGTCAAAATTATTTTCATAATAATACTAAGATGTTTTCATTTCTAAAACAGTAAATATTAATAGGTATAATCCACATTTGTAAAAAGCTCTTTGGGGTCCTTAATAATCTTTAATAGTGTAAAGGGGTTCTAAGTTCAAAAATTCTGAGAATCTCCAGACTAATACAATAACTGCCTCCTAAATTCCATGGCATGGCCTAGGAATATTTGTTTTTCATTTACTTCATTTTTCCATGGTGAATGGTTAGACCAATCTCTTTTGTGCTACTATGGATTTCACAGAGGAAGCTTTATAGCATTCCAATTAGATTGAATTAGATTAATACTATGTAATATTAATATTGAATTAGTAATATTAATTAGTAATTAGTAATTAAATTAGTAATATTAGTAAATATTAGTAATTAGTAAATATTAGTAATATTAGTAATTAGTAAATAATAATATTAGTAAATTAAATTAGTACTGAATTAGATTAATGCTATGAATAGGGTGATTTGTAAGGTACCAACATCAACAGGGGTTTGCTTCTATCATTGAAAAGTATCCAAAGTACTCACTTCAGTGAGTACATATCTCTCTATGTTTTATGTTGACACTCAGCAGGTCATCATCACCTATTGAATCATCATCTGTTGAATCTCCTCCATCATCACATCTGTTATCTAACATAACTTTGATGTATACAGGGGAAACACCTTGTTTGAGGATATACTGCAAACTGAGTTTATTTTCCACTCAGGAAAAAAAATAATTAATAAATAATACAGTGAATTCCTATATTATCTATGTTTTCCAGGCAACTGTGTGCTTTAAAAAATCATTTGTGAAAGCCTACGTTTGTGCAAACATGAACCATTCTCAAAGATTTTGTGAATATGAGAAAAAATATATATAGGTTTATAGTAGCTTCTTCCTCTCTGTTTCTTGGGAAGGAAGTGAAGACCTCATTTTGTTCTAGGTCTAAATGGACATCCATAAGTCCCCATGCATATGTGGACTCCATGGACATCTCAGATTTGTCTCTCTTTTTCTCACTCTCTCTCTCTCTGTCTGTCCTTCCCTCCCACTTTTTTTAAACACCTTATATTTGTGAGATGCTTTGCTAGATACTGAAGATACAAAGAGAAGTAGTTACATGGTTTCTGCTCTCAAGTGCCTTATAATCTACTTGGTGCTTACAACAAATATATGCAAGAGTTGTGAAGAAAGAATCAACTACATTTGCAAGTGTTTATATATGGGGTATGGAGAAGGAAGAGTGAATGGTGACTCTTGAGGAACCTGGATGATTAGAATCATGTTAATTCTCTCAAAAGCAATTGAGGAAGTTTGGAGGAGAGGACAGTTTAGGGGCAAGAATGATGCAGTTTATTTTGGATATGTTGACTTTAGATATGGAGAGCTTAGAAATCCATATGGTTATGTCCAACAGGAAGTTAGAGGCATGGAACTGGAGATCAGGAGAGAAATAAGGGCTACATACGTAGATGTTGGAATTATAAAGAGGTAATGATTGAACCCATGAAGGTGAATGAATTCAGCAAGCTCTCCAATGAAGAAAGGGAAGAGAACCTACGACAGAGATTTGGGGAGTAATAATACTGAGACTGACACCTGGCAATATCCAACATTGTTGGCTATATAGTGTAATCAAGAGACATGGGAAGATTGACATCCCTATGAGTGTGGCTTGCAATGATTTGCCAAACCAATTGGGGATGCATATCAAAGGCTTCTCTTCAGGGTCAAGGGTTCCATGTCACTCTCAATTCCATGCATAGCCATCATCTGGTTCAGTCAATAGACACTAGATGCCCTCAGGGGTCATAACTACTCTCTTGTTTCATGGTTGAAGTGTCAATGTGCTGAGCAGCAGAAATTTGCAATATCTTTGAACTAGAATTCAGAAGTTCTTTTAAATCTTCCTTTCTGGCTTCAGTAGAAAGCTATTCAGTAGAGTTATCTGAACAAGAATAATAACGTAGAGCTAGACAGAGAGGCTAGCAATGACATGCATCTCAACGAAAGCTATGCAATGCAAGAGCATCCTCAGTCTGACTTCAGAATCACTGAGTGTCAGAGCTGGACAGGATCTTAGAAGCCTCTTAGTTCCACCCTTTCATTTTGCAAAGGAGGAAACTGAGGCCCTGAAAGGTTAAGTCATGTGCCTTAAGTCTCACAGCTAAGTAATTGGCAAAGCCAGGATGTAAACCCAGGCCATTTGACTCTCTGTCATACTATACTGCCTCCATTCTTAAGCCATGCTACTCTCCCCAGTGTATTCTACCCTCTTACTATTTATTTGTATTTTCAAACTGGTTATGTATTTCCTTCTATGTTTCCACATTTGTGTCTCACCTCTGACCTCATGTGCACCACTATTCTTATGAGGACTGGCAAGGATGTATTTGAGTGACTGAAGAGAATGCTGTGTTCCCAATATTCCTTTCTGAAATCCATAGGATTTGGATTGTAAAGGTCATGAATACCATGGACTTTCCCTTTAACTTGTTGGTGCTCTGCATGTTATGAGAAAATGCCAAAACCTCTCCCATTCCCATTGTAGGGGAGACTGAGGTCAGTGAGACATTATCAACTAATAACTGCTTAACATGTCGGAGGGGTTCAGTTTGATGGAGACTAGCCTCAAAAACCTCAGCAGTTGCTGAATCTCTTCTCGCTGCCTAAATACTATTAAGCTCCCTGGTTAATGAAGCTTGTTAAATGAATGGATAGATGGAACGAGTGAATGCTTTTCAGAGTCAAACCTACATCCCCTACAGGGGGTTATAATATCACCTGCTGAAAAGAAATCTCTACCAGTCATCCAGTCTCTGTATCCTTTTTACACAAGGCTATAACCTGCTACCAGCCTCAAGGACTCAGAGCTGAGTGTCACAGTGAATAGCTCTGAGATCCCCTCTCTCCCACTGAGTGTATTCTCCATTTCCTGCTAGTGTTGAGACTGCATCTCATCTGTCTGCCTGATTTATACGGGGAACACCCCTGGGATGGAGCCCTCTCCTCAGTTCTGTTAGAGAACCTATCAAACTCCGGGAGCTCAGCAAATATTAAATATTAATATGAAATAATGTTATCAACAGCACGCTGGCCACATTCTAATTTAGATAATTGTACACTGCCTCCTTCAGCCAGCCCCTCCTGCTGGTTCCAGGAGTATTATAACCTTCGTGACTCCCTGATCATCAAACTAGGCTACTAGGTGCCATTAAACAGCTGCTGGATCCTCCCTCTAGAAAAGGCCATTTATCTTTCCCTAGTGGATGAAATGATGGATAGGTATGAAATGTGGGGAAGCCCACAGGGACAAAGGCTGTTCTGTAAATGTACAAGGACTCCCTCCTCCCTTCTCCCCACCATTAAGGATCACATTCAACATACAAAGAGCACTTTGCATGGTGCCATCCACTCAGTGATTTAGAGTCAGGCTTCAGCGAATATCCCTATCACCTCTTCAGAGGTGCTGTATTCTGGGTGCTTGCTCACAGAGCCTCTCTTTTGCTTGCTTCCTTATTCTTGCCTGCTCTCCTCTTTTTAAAAGGGCTCATCAAAAGCCTTTCTTCAGGGCTCCTTGCTTCATGGTGTAAAAGTACACAGGAGAGGGTGTTAAGGTTCACAAAGTGTTTTTACAAACATCTCATTTAATCCTCTCAGCAATCTTGGGAGGCAGGTGCTATCATCATCCCCATTTGATAGATGAGGGAGCTATAGCTGGAAGTTTAATCGTCTTGCCCAGGGCCACATACATGGCTGCTAAGTACTGGGGGTAGATTTTGACCTCAGGTTTTCCTGCCTCTAAATCCAGTGCTCTGTCCACTGAACCAAGTACCTAACCTCTCACCTAACATGCTTCCTTTCCTCTAGGGAATCACAGTTCTTCAAAAACATCATCTCATTAACACCATCTCTCTAAGGCAAATGCATGGTAGATATTGTTGTGTCATTTTTCTAGATGAGAAATCGGAGGCATGGATCAGGAAGTGATCTCTAGTGAAGTCAGTGGCAGATCTGGGATCTGGGATCCCTTCAACCTTTGTCTATTTTTCTCTATTTCTTTGCATTTCCAGTACTTTATTTCAAAGTGGTGATTTAGGAAGCAGTTTTGCTGTTGTGCTTGAGTATTCATTTTCTATTTTAATGAGTATGAAAGTTAGCATTCAGACAGACTACTTTCTGCCCTTGGGTACCCACTCTTCATTCTTCAGCTTTCATGCTTCCCCTATTCCCATTTTCATATTCTGTCTCCCTTTCTCCTCGTACCTTTCATTCTGCCTTAGAATAGTGTTGGAAACAGCTCTCTCTGAGAGCTGTGACTAATACTCTTAGTTATCTGATTTGCAGAGCAAGGGCATCCTGTCAATGTCAACAATAATATCTATTTATTTTTACTTTCTAGGGATCACCTTTTCCTTTTGTGTTTTCTTAAGGCAAAAGGAGCTAGAAAAGTATATGCTTTTTAAAACTAATAGAATAAAAAATTGAATTGCAAAATTGATTGCCTTACCATGTTGTCTCTTGGGATGAATATATTACAAAGGCATAGAGCTATGCTTGCCACCATATGTACTCCTGCATAGTGTTAGTGGCTTATCTATCTCTGTAGACAGAGGCCAGTATTCCTAAACTACACTTTAAGATCTATCAGGCTATATCAACATGGTGTGTGTATGTGTGTGTGTGCATGTGTGTGTGTGTGTGTATGTGTGTGTAATGTGTAAGTAATACAGATAGCTATGGATTTTTACAATAGGCAGCCAAGATAACAATAATGATGCTTATAAAATAATAACTCCTATTTACAGAGTGCTTTCAGGTATACAAAGCATTTTACATATATTATCTTATCAGAGTTTCATAATAACTCTAGGAGGTAAGTGTTATTTATTATTTCTTTTTATAGATAAACTGGAGATTTGATAGAGGAGGAAGAAGACTGGTCATGCCTACTAGAAATTAAGGCTACAGTTTCTTCCCAATTATAAGCTTAATATTTTTTTTCTTCTTAAGAGACCTAGAAAGCAGTTGTGATTTTTTAAAATTATATTTAACAAAGTTTCTGGGTATATTTTATGTATATAACTTTTTAAGATGCAAGTATTTTTTACACTAACCTAATGACTTTTATACAATTTTTAGCTGTGGCAGGAGGATGTTCAACGTGGAGACTTCCAATATTAAAATCCTCCTAAGTTGTAAGTTAACTGTACTCTATCTTGAATAATTCCAGTTTCAATTCAGTTTAATTGAACTAAATAAATGTTCGTCAGTCACCTATTCTGTGCTAGGCACTAGGGGAGATGCAAAGCTTAGATCAGCATCACAGACTTAGAATGAGAGCAGAGCTTAGTAAGTAATAACTACTTTCATGGAGCCCGTAGTCTAGTAAGAGGATATGATGCTTAGAAAAAATTACGATATGCAAAAATACACACTGAGTACATATGAGTGATATAAACGAAGTGATCTGTGAGCGTAGAGGGGGGCAATCTTCCTTATGCATATGAACATTAAGTAAAGAGCCTTCACATAAGAGGTGTTATTTGAGTTGGATTTTAAAAGGTGGATAAAAATTCAGCAGTCTGTGGGATTGAGAAGGGGATATTTCAGGAATGAAAAAATAAACAGTGTAAGAAATAGCAAGAAAGTGGAAAACTACAGAGAGTATGAATAATTCAGTTTGATTGGCCCACAGAGTGTATGAAGGTGAGAAGTATGAGAAAAGTCTAGAAAGATATGGTGCTACTAGAGATGATTGAGGGGCTTAAATTTCAAGCCAAACAAATAAGTTTGAGCTCCATACTTCACAGACAATATAGAATGATTGTGGAGTTTTGAGGAAAGAAGGGATGTAGACATATCTCTACACCATAAAGATTGATCTAGTAGCACTGTGAAGGATGAATTGGAATAGGGAGAGAATATGATTAGAAAGTATTATAATAAAGAGTAGAAACTGAACCAGGAGAGGACAGATGAGAGATTTATTGTAGAAATAGACTTTACAGATCTTGGTAACTAATTGAATAGCAGAGGTGAGGGAGAAAGAGAAGTCAAATATGTCACCAAGTTTCAAACATGAGTGAATGATAATACCAAAGATTAAAATAACAAAGTTAAGAAAAGGAGTAGTCTTCAAGAAAAGATATAAGCTTAATTTGTGACAAATTGAGTTTGAGAAACTAGTGAGATATGAAGTTATGTTCTATAGGCAGTTTGAGACAATTACTAGATTTGGAGCCTGAGGAAGGACCTTGGTTAGTTTTTAATTACTGGTCTTCCCAATGAGTATGAGACCTCAAGGACTTATGGCCCCTGAGATCTAAATATTCCTTCAAGTTCTAAATATCTGATCCTATGAAGTGCTTGAACCACAGAAGTGAGTACCCTGAAAAGACCAAGTTAAAAGACACTTCAAGGAGCTCATGGTGAAGGCAAATCAAGTCAACAACATTTCTTAAGTAATTCCTATACGTCTAAGACTATGCCAAGTGCGGGGATACAAAGAAGGAAATGGAAGATAGACTTGAAGCTGTTGTATCTATTTCCAGATTGGGTTGTGTCTCCTTCTGCTCTGTGCTGCATCTGGGAATCTGGATATATATGACCAGACTCTGATTCTTCTAGTTCCACAATCCATAATTCAACTGGTAAAACTGCGGCTTAGGGAAATGCACATCAACCTAAATGAGCTTGATTCCTTTGAGATGTTGGATCTTCTGAGTGACGTGTTGCACCTCTATAATTCATACGCCTTTTCTTATTGATTTTATTATCCTCTTATTTAATTTACCTAAACTACTCATTATAGCAATGATCTTTTGCTACAGAGGATTCTGAGTGACATAGAACACTGGTGGAGGGGGTAATGGTGGTGGTAAGAAGTACGGCAAATAAATTTCTCTAGTCAGAGAAATAGAATGAATCTTACTGTTAGACTGGATAAGAACTTAGAGGGCAAATCATGGATTGGGTACTGTGTTGAACGATCATGGCCCTGACTAAACCTAGAGGACCATACACATGACCTTACACATTTTCAAATTATCTATTCAGTGGGTCAAAAGTGGAATGTCGAATCAGAACAGGGGAAAAATTTCAAAGAAGATAACCATTGAGGAAAGCGGGGGAAATGACAGTAAGCTTGAAGTTAGAGGTAGGAAAGAAGAAAAGCTTAGCTTTGCATTGTTATGCAAATAATGCATTGAATACTGTCATAAAAAAAAAAGTGGGCACAGTAAAAGCTCCAAAGCTATTGTAAGTGTATCTGAAGCAGGATCCTGATTCAACTGACTACACAAACCTGCACATATTCTCTCATTTCCTAATACTGACATCTATGGATTCAAATTCTGGCTTTGCTACTTGCTAGCTGTGTGACTTCGGAAAAATTATTTCTCTTCTCTGGAAAAGTTAATTTTCCTCACCCGTAAAGTGCGAGGATAGAGCTGGTGACCTTTTGAATAATAACTGCCATTTTATAATACATCATACCTACTATTTCACTTGAGCCTCATAACAACCCTATGAAGTAAATTACTATCTCTAGTTTACCAATAAGGAAACTGAGGTACAGAGATATTAAGCAATCTGCCTGTCGTCACAATACTAGTTAAGTATTAGAAGTGGAATTTGGACTCAGATCTTCTTGACCTACGTACACTATAACATATGCTATAACACTTGACCTACATACACTTGACCTATATACACTATAATACTCTGCCTCCTTATTCCACATATCACATTAGATTTGGAGGCAGAGACTAAAATAATAGAAGGCAAAGTCAGAATGGACCATCTTGGAGCAATTTGTACCCACACAGAAGTAAGGGAGAAAGGAACGAACATCTTCCAAGAGTACAATGGCCATTGTGTTCTTAAATTTGAGCTCTTTCTCCAGAGATAGCTTTTGTGTTCAGGAAGTCATCAGGTTCCCAGTCTGGTTGGGAATTTCATAGTAACTACTATTCTTGAAATACCTTTTCAATCAATTCCCTCTTCTAAAAGTTAATTGAGGCTACTGGCAGATGATAATTAATGCAAAGCACACTTTTGTAGAAAGTCTTGTGAGCAAGACTACTAGACATTTGATATTTGAATACAGACTGAAGCATGCTATTTTCCACTTTCCTTTTTTTAATCTTTTATTTAAGTCCTTTTGTACAAAATGACTATTACATAAATATTTTACATAATTACACATGTATGATCTCCATCTGATTGCTTGCCATCTCAGGGAATGAAGTGGGGGAAGGATAGAATGTGGAACTCAAAACCTTAAATAAAAAATGCTTCAAAAATTTAAAATAAATAAATAAAATACCACCTACATAAAAAGAATTATGTTGTATTGTATTTTCACTTTATTTACTTTGTTAATTATTTCCCAATTATATCTTAATCTGGCTTCTGGTTGAAATCAGGAATTTTGGGGCTATTTGTGCCTGCCTTGCACACAGAGATTTTGATAATTCTGGTCTATATCATATCACCTAAACTTTAATCATTTAGTTGCTGTCATGTCAGTTTTTAATTGTTTCATATATGCAAGTTTTCTTTCTCCTACCAGACTGGAATCTGTTGGAGGGAAGGCACTATTACAAATATTTTTCTTGCATTCATATAATCGTGTGATGTATGGAAATCATCTCCATGAAAAGACTAATAGTGAATAGCAAACTTAGTAATGTGCAATGAAATGATATTTCTTTGAATTTTCCTGAAACTTGAAATCTCTCTCTCTCTCTCTCTCTCTCTCTCTCTCTCTCTCTCTCTCTCTCTTTCTCTCTCTCTCCATATATACATATATATAGTCTATATTATTTAGTTCTCTATATCCTATGCTATATATACTATATATAAGACACTGAACAGTACGATCAAGGAAGATATATGTTGTATCATGAAACTCAGTCATTGCCCCATTATCTGCAGAGGGCAGGCCACTATTTCCAGGAATTTCTGACATATAATGTCTTTTATAAATCAACCATTTCATGGTGACAGAGGACACCATCAGAATTTTTAAATGAGCTACTTAACTTTATGATCAATAACATTGTTGGAACAGTTAGGTGCTGCTGCGGATAGAGTGCCAGGCCTGAAGTTAAGAAAACCTCAGATCTGATCTCACATATTAGCTGTGTGATTCTGGCCAAGCAGAATTTAGCCCTTGTTTTCCCCTATTTCCTTATCTATAAAATGAGCTGGAGAAGGAAATCACAAACCATTCCAGTGTCTTTGCCAGGAAAACCCCAAAGGAAGTCTCAAAAAGTCAGATGTGACTGAAATGACTTAACAACAAATTTGAGGTTACAATAATAAGGTGTGGATAATGAAATCTCATTCTCCAATGAACCGCTAATTATTTTCTACTGCTCTCCTCATTCTGTTCAAGTGCTTGACTATTACCTTCAAAGGAAAGGACGCAGTCTTGCTCACTCTCACTTTCAACCTGACCATCTTAGTAACTTAGAAAATGAGATCTTATTGTATGTAGAAAATGTCCCCATTCACACTGTCATTAAAAGGACACCTTTAGAAGAACTGTTGACAAGATAGCTGAAGAGGACCAAGGGAGGAGATTTAGTCCTATGATATCAGCTATGTGGTTAATTCCAAGTGTAACTTACAGTGTTACAAAGTTGCCTATGAGCATTGAGGAGATTAAACTACTTGCCCAAGGTCACACAGCTAGTATGTGGTCAGAAGCTCTTTCTTACTCCAAGACTTACCTTCTAAGGATTATGTGGTAGGTGTCTCTATAGTTGTGAATAACCCCACTAATTCAAATAACAATTCACATTCACATACACACAGAGTGGCCAAAAGTTTTAGTGGAGATTTAAGCTTTTATAATAGCTTACACACACATACATATTTCTGTATATGTATCTCCTACATGCATTTTTTAAATTTGCAAGACCAATTAGATACATTATCCCATTTTATCTTTACTTCAGTTCTATGACATTTAAGCACTATTACATCCTTTTGACAGGTAAGGAAACTGAGGCTCATAGATTTAGAATTCATAATCTCATGCATTCAGAGCTGGAAATTACCTTGAAGATCATGGGTTCCAACCCCTTCACTTGGACACTGAGGTCCAGAGAAATGAATTGAATTGCTCGATACCACCTATCTGAGCTGGGACTGGAACTCAGATCTTCTGAATACTATGTCATTCCTTCTCCCATCATACCACACTGACTTCCATGGTGCCTCACATAAGGGTACTGTTAGCTTGTTTGGTCATAGTTACTTACAGGTGCATATAATGGGATCCCCCAAAGGTATGCTTTCAGATACAAGCCTCAGACCTTAAGTCATGCTCAGCTGCCTGCATAAGCAGTCTAACCAACTTAGGACAGATCCCAATGTATCACACCACGGCAATTTCAGGAAAGGAATCATCAAAACAGAAACAAATAGTTTTTCAGGTATGTCATGTCATTGCAGCAGAAAAGGTTACATTATAATATTATTTTCTGAATAACTTGGAATATCTCGTTAGAGTCAACTTGCTTCTGTATTGAGAGCACTAATGGGGAGAAAACAGTTGAGTTGGTATGTCTTATCTGACATTTGACTGTGCTCAAAAGAAAATAGAAAAGGCAGTCAGTCACATGTGGAAGAGTTTGCCACAGCGAGCACATTGTGTAAGAGGCTGGCGATTACAATGTTTGGTCTAAAGGTTCAGTGACAGATTAAAGTGCATGTTGATGAGAAAGGTATTATACGTGGAAATAAGAAAATGGTATTTGGGCAATTCCTGAGGCTGCTACTCAAGCCTGAACTTTTTTTAAATTTCAAGTTCCTTTTATCTGACCTAGACACCAAGGGAGCTGCATGACAACTAAACACTAATTTTAGTTGCAACAGTTTTTGCCTGGCATGATTGAGCCTGTCTATTAACCAGATGTAAACATGAGCTAACCCAAACTGTAATCCCTATAATTATTCAAAAGGTAGAGACTCTGGAGACTTTGACTGAAAAAAAAAACCCAAAAAGCAATATAGCAGGTAATTCTCCAATTTTCTCTTTTAGGGAAATGTGGTGTGCTCAGACTAAGGATTTAGAAGAGCTAATAGATCTTAATCTCTTTGTAAGCCTTTCATGAATACTCAATGTGCCTTCCTATCTGCTTCCAAGCTACCTTTGATTTAAAAGCCAACTTGAATGATGGCTTTAGATTCTGTGGGCTGTGCACAATTTTGTTTCTTTCGGTGCAAAGCAGATATAGAAGAGATCCACTCAAATCCTAATATGGCATGGGTCAGCTATACCAAAGGTCAAACCAAGTTTCTTAAAATATATCGGCATGTTAGCAACAGTGGTTTGTGGGTATAATCCCATCTACCTGGGAGACTGAGTCTGGCAGATGTCTCGAGTTCAGTAGTTCTGAGCTGTAGCGGCCTAAACTGATTAGGTGTCCACACTAAATTTGGCATTTATATAGTTAGCCCTCAGCATTTGGGCCCACCTTGTTTCCCAAGAAGGAGCAAATTGGCCCAGGTCAGAAACAGCAAAGCAAAGCTCCCATGCTGATTTGCAGTGGCTTTAGGTCTATGAGTGGCCCTTGCACTTTCAGCTTGAGCTAGATGGAGTGATCCAGTCTTAAAAACAATTATTACGATAATTATTTCGCATATGTGTATTTTCAAATACACGTACACACAAATACAGACCCAGATTACAGGCCCTCAGGGAGAGACATGAAACTCAAGCAAATAGATCAACAGTTCTTGATGTTTGTGGCTACCAAGGATTTCTTGGGATCCTAACTCTGAGTAATTCTCCTGTCATGCAACCATCAAACTACAAATAATTTCTCTTGGCATGTTGGAGGGAAATGGCGTTGACTGATCAAAGGATTGCCAGGAAGAAAATTCTTCTACTAGCTATTTCCCCATAACTTACAACTGAGAATCCAGATAAAGAGGTGATGAGTAAAAGTGAGAGCAATTGCAATCCTATGATCTGCTATGCCTCTGAGGCAGTCTCACTTTCTCTCTGATAGCTTTGCTTTTTATCCCTGATTGAACAGTGGGCATGCCTCGCTATATTTCCATGCATTTCTTATTTCCCTTACTTGTTCATGGCCCTCAACTTCTCATCCCACTTCTTTATAAAAAGACTGCTCTTTTGGATGATTTCCTACTCATGTACTTTATGAATTGTATGAACCCAAAGGCTATATGGCTTGGGGAAGGGCAATGCTTCTACTGCAGAATCAGTACTATGTGACATTGTCCTGAGTATTAAAGTCTAGAGTGTTGAGAGTCTTTTATGTGGCAGCTTCATACCTCTCTGGACCTTATTTTTCCTCATCTGGAAAATGAAGGGCTTGGATTAGATGTCCTCCAGCAATAAATCTATGAACCCATGAACCTATAAACTCTTTTTAGATCAATATAACTGCCTTGTTCGTTGCCATGATGAAACAGGGTCACCAGATCCTGGAGAGTAATTGTCTCCTTCAATCAGATCTAAGTTTTGATCAAATAAAAAAATCTAGGAGGTCAGGAGAAGAAGTAGGGTATTCTGCCTTCATCACAAGAGTTGGTGGTTATCCTGGAATGAGTGCTTAAGGGCAGAATGGAAAGCAGTTCTTTTCAATAATTGTTAGAGGTGATATGGCATTGTGAAAAGAATACTTACTGGGTTAGGAACCAGAGGTAGAAAAAACATTGTACAGCGAATGAGCTCCAAGAAGCAACAGTTAGAACTGCATGTGAAACATCTGATTGGTTTAAGATTGGAAAAGGTACACAACACAGTTGCATATTGTCATCTTAATTATCTAACTTATATGCAGAACACATCATTCAAAATACCAGACTGGATAAATCAAAAACTGGAATTAAAGTTGCCAGGAGAAATATCAACAATCTGAGACAGGCAGGCAATATCACTCTGATGGCAGAAAGTGAAGAAAATTAAGAAGCCTCTTGAAGAGGGTGAAGGAGGAAAGTGTAAAAGCTGGCTTGAAGCTTAACAATAAAAAAAACCTAAGATTTTGGCAGCTCATCCTATCACTTGCTGGCAAATGGAGAAGAAATGGAAGCAGTGTCAGATTTTATATTCTTGGGCTCAAAGATCACTGTAGATGTGACTACAGCCATGAAATTAAAAGATACCTGCTCCTTGGAAGAAATGCTATGGTAAATCTGAACAACATGCTTAAAAGCAGAGATGTTATCTTGCCAACAAAGGTGTGTATAGTCAAGGCTATGATTTTTCCAATAGTAACGCATGGCTATGAGAATTGAACTATAAGGAAAGTTGAGCACCACAGAATCACCACTTTCTTGCTGTGCTGGAGAAAACTTCTGAGAGTCTCTTGGGCAGAAAAGAGATAAAAATCAGTCAAAATTTAATTCAAGCTATTCATGGGAAGATTGAATACTGAAGTTGAAACAAATACTTTGGCCATTTAATGAGAAGACAGGACTCTGCTGTTGAGAAAGATTGAAGGTAAAAGGAACAGGGCTGTGCAAAGGATGAGATGAATGGATAGATAGTATCAGAGAAACAACAAACATAAACTTGGGAAAGACTTTGAGAGATAGTGGACAGAACAAGCCTGGCACGCTATGGTTCATGGGGTCATGAAGAGCCAGACATGACTAAGCAAATGAACAACAACACCTGACTTTGGAGTGATCAAACTGGAGCTCAGATCTCATCTACACCACTCATTCTTGGTGTGAAATAATTTCATTGCCCTGGGCTATGGTTTCCTCAAGTGTAAAGTGAATGGGTTAGAGCGGAGGGTCCCCAAGGTCCCTTCTAGATCCAAATCCAGTGATTTTATACTTCATAGACTCATAGATCATAGCATAATTTAGAGCTAGAAGTGACTTTACATATCAAATTCAATTCCCTCAAATTTTTACAGATGAGGAAACTAAGCTGAGAGATGCTGATCACGCAGTAAGTGTCTGAAGCAAGATATGAACTCATATCTTCCTGACTCCAAACTCAGTGATCTATCTATGATAGTTCTGCTACTTTCTAATTGTTTCCCTTAGGTGAACCAGTTGTGACTCTGAGCTTTAGTTTCCTCCTCTATAAAATTAGTTTAATAATTCTTCTGCACAACTATCACGGACATCATGAATGTAAAATGAGATCAAGTACATATAAAAATGCTTTGTAACCAGCAAAGAGCTAAACAAACATGTTTTTATTAGTTATTAGTGAATCAGATTTCTCTCCTTTGTGAGACAAGTCCAATGCTAGCATGTTCCAACTGATGGTGAGGTTGTTGCTTTTAATAGCTCCTTCTTTGTCTTCTATGCACATTCTGTGTCCGTGGTATTTTTTTTCTCTTGGAACATTTGAATACACTTAACCACAAACACACATTCAGGATAACTCAGATAAGCACAAATAAAAATGGAATGCGCCCTCTCCTTTGGAGGATGAGTGAAGTGAGTAGGTGCCCAGAGTGATTTTGCATTATTCATGCCCACAGATATGCTCTTCTGTTTCTTTGTTAGTTGTCTCATTCTCTGTAATTGATTGGGAATCAGTGAGAAGTGAATTAATTTTACAAAGTTCTTTTGAAACTTGTGCCAGTCTCAGAACAAAAGATTCTTAGTGCTATCACACCAACCCTCTCCCAAGCTTCTTCATTTACTGTGTCATTCAGAGAAGGGGGATGTGGGGAAATAGAAAGAGATGACATGCTAAAGAATGTCATATTTTCAATAGAATAACAGAATGTGAGAGCACAAGAGAACTTCAGGAATTTCCTGGTCCATCTGCAGGATGAGGAAACTGAACTGACTTCACTTCTATTCAATTCAGTAAGATTGCAATGATGGTTTATTACATGTCTAACACTATGCTGTGGGTTGACTGGGCACAAAAAAGGTAAAAGATATTATTCCTATGTTCCTCAAACTTACTTTTAGCTGGGTAGATGGTACATACGTAGATAATGTAGCTAGAGAACAATTTTTTGGAAAAAGATAAGCATACACAAGGTAACGCGGTAAACACTATAATCTACAACATGTGCTGACAGAATTCAAAGTAAGGGACATCCATCATCATTTAAATGGTGTAAGTTAAGGATAACTTCAAAAATAATCAATCTAGAAACAAGTACTTATTAAGTACCTACTATGTGCCAGGCACTGTACTAACAGGTGAATTTTTAACCAGGGCTTGAAAGAAGCAAAAGATTTAGATGGACAGAAGGAAGACTAGATGGTGATTCAGGCCAGGAATAGAAAAAACTCAGTCTGACCTTCTCAAAGGAATGCTCAAACTCCCTTTTCAGTTAGTTCACCTCTCTGCTCCTCATCTTCCTCTCCCCTCCTTTCCACTTATTATTTTGGTCAAAAATAATTTCAGAAATGCCTACTACATGCACTGTAGCACTGGGAATAAGATAAAATAAGAACAGTTCCTTACCTCCAAGAGCTTACAATCTAGAACAATTTAGCTAAAATTCCACCTTCTGTAAGTAGCTTTTCCTGGTAGCCCATAATGAAAATGCTTTTACTCGGAGATTATTTCTAGTTTATCCTGAATAGAGCTTGTTTGTACATAGTTATTTGGAGGTTGTCTCCCTAGTAGCCTGTGAGCACCTTAAGAGTAGGGCAGCTAGGTGCCACAGCGGATAGAGCGTTGAGCTTGGAATCACAAAACTCATCTACAAGAGTTCAAATCTGGCTTTAGAGACTTACCTGGCTGTGTAACCCTGGGCAAGTCATTTAACCCTCTTTGCCTAAGTTCCTCATCTGTAAAATGTGGTGGAGAAATGAGGTGCCAAGCAAACCCCCAAAATGGGGTCATGAAGAGTTGGACATGACTGAAACGTGTGAATAATCACAAAAATCTTGAGAACAGGGATTTTCTTTTGCCTTTTTTCATATCCCCAGTGCTTAGCTTAGTGCCTGGCACATTGTAGGTACTTAATAAATGCTTTCTGACTTGACTAGTTGTAACAGCAAGGACCCTGACGTATACAGGAGGACCTGCTGTACAGGTCCTTAGATCTGCTTTTCCAAAAGGAAAGCAACTTTTGATGGGTCAACAATCACTTTAATCGAGCACATATATCATTCACTTAGTTTAGGGGGGAAAATCAACACCCTGAACTTCAGAGAAAATTCAAACAGAGAAACAAAGGTCAACAGAGAGGGCTTCCAGCTGTCTGACTATAAGCAATACATACATCAGATCAATAGGCAGATTCAAACTGTCTGATCATACATACATAGTTACCAGAGAGAGAAGCACCAACATCCAGATGTTCAAAGTGAGGGGGCTTCTTAGCGTCTGCCCAGAGTCTCTCTGGCCAAACAAACGCTTCCAATAAGTAAACCCCAAAACCAAACCTCACCTCAAAGTATTTATACACTTTTCAGAGTTGGACAGCAGGACTCTCTGACCCAGTGTCTCAACAGAAATTAACAAAAGGTATTGATGTCTATTAATGGATGGGGAAGATCTTTAACTCTTCCCCCACCTGCCATTAACCTTACATTAACATTACACTAGTAAAGGTAATTATGACATATATCCAAATAGCTAGCATATAAACACATAGAAAAATGCAAAGGTAAGGCCCCAACAAACTATTCTAAGAAATCAGAAGAACTTCCACCTGATGGTTGTAGGGGAGAGAGAAAGTCTGGATAAGTGGGGGTGAGAAAGAGAGTGCTTTTCAGTAATGGTGGGGGAATGATGTGAGAAAAACAGTAGGGAAGGGAGAGAACAGGCTTAGGATGGAAAATCACTGAATTTTGTAGTTTGGCAGAAACAGAGACTATAAGAAGAGGAGTAGTGTGAGATAAAGCTTGAAAGGTTTATCATTAATTAGCACTTTCCCCAGAGGGTGAGAACTGAAATAAAAGAAGGGAAAATTTAAATTGGCTAATTCTTCTACGTACTAGCAATTTTGTTGAGAGGTTTCTTTGGAGAAGAAGTTGTAATTATTGGCTAAAGTTGGGCCAAGGTAAAACAGTCTCTATTTAATCCTTTTATTTTTGCCAAGAACACTCCAAATGGGGTCATGAAGAGTCGGACAGCAAATCTAAACCCTCTCAACACTGCTAAAATTTAGTTAGCTGAATCTGGAGGTTCATTCTGTAGTGCTGTGGCAATTTTTAGGTCAACATTTTCCCAAACCTTCCACTATGTTTGTATATAGTGAGAATCAGTCAGTGGGCATATAACACACTATCCTTTCTGCTTTCCCAAGGGATAGAAAAAAAAAAGCAAACAGGAAACAGGATGCAGGGGAGAAGCAAACTATGGCCCATTATGCAGCTAAGAACAGAGCTGAGCTTGTACACAGTTTACACTCAGCACAAATCCCAAATCCCACAACATGCTCTATTTATAAAGGTTGTGGAGAGAATATTTTCCCTGACCCATATATTAGCATCCTCTAACCACAAAACATAATGGCACCTCAGAATTCATGACCCTAGCTAACATTTTTTTTATTATTCAAGGAAGCTATTCTGAAGCTAAGCAAAGGCTGGACCAAGTAATCATTACTTGGGGTAGCTTTAGAATGGATTCCTGCTCAGATTTAAGATTACATTAAATGATTTCTTGAGTTCCTTTCAAATACTAGGATTGCCTTCTGTGTGTTGTATGTGTTGGGGCCATAAACTCCACTAATCAAGGATAGAAGGAAAAACAAGTGGTTTTCTTTTGAGGATGCCCCATAACATTTATCACAGAGCTTGCTCCAGGCTCATGTGGATATGAAGGAATATGAAGGAAGCCACAAGAGCTGCATGAGATAGGGAAAAGATTTCCTTCTTTAAGACTGTGAAGGAAGAGAACCAGCCTATATAGATCATATGACTTCACTGACTCAACCATTCAAAAATAATTTCATAGATACCAACTATGTGTCTGACATTGTGGTACGTGCTGGAGATAAAAGATAAAAACAAAATAGTGCATGACTACAAGGAGCTTACATGCTATATCTGGATGGAGAACATGTTGCATTTACAAGTATATACAAAATACACACCAAAAATATGAAGCAATTTGGGGAGAGAGAGCACTAGCAGCTTGGACTGTGTGTGTAAGATCAGGAAAGGGTTAGTGTATAAGGTAACTTAAGCTAAGTCTTGAAGGAAGTAAGGAATATTAAGAGGTAAAGGTGAGGACATATATATGTGTGTGTGTGTATGTGTGTGTGTATATGTGTGTGTGTGTGTGGTATGTAGGATAGCAAAGTGCAGACACAGGGATAGAAGACAGTGTCATGAGTAAGAAACAAGAAGAATAGTCTGACTTGACTATAGAATTTAGGAAGACAAGGAATGTCTGGTGAATTACAAAATTAGGCTCAAAAAGCCATCAATAAATTAAAATCAACTGCCAAGTACTATGTTCGTCTGTTTCCAAAGCATTTGTCTTCCACCCTCTATTTAGAACTTCTTTGAAGTTCAAGAAGCCCAATTATACCATTCTCTTCCTGTCTTCATTCCGGTCATATACATACCTTTAGGTCAGGTCATTCTCCTATCTTCCCTAGTGATATTAGCAACTTACTCATAGCCTTCCTTATTCCCTGCCATCATTCTTGGGACTGTTAAATTTCATGTTCACAATCCCTTGCTTCTGGAGCAGCACACTCTTCTAAGTTTCCTCCTACTTCTCAGATCGCTTCTTCTCTGTCTCCTTAGATTCAGAGATAGAAGGGAACTTAGAAATCATTCAATCCTTTTTTCTGACTTTCCATAGAGAGGTCTCAGGACCAGAGGGTTTAAGGTATTTGTCCAAAGTTCTGCGGGTTGTAAATAGCAGAGCTGGGATTTGAACTCAGCTCCTCTGACTCCTGTTGCAGAACTAGACAATGCCATATCTTACTGGCTCTTCCTCCTCTTCTTCATTCCTTGATGTTCCCCCAAGATTCTCACATGGTCTTCTTTTCTTCCCTGCAATCTTTCTATCTATAATCTTTCATTCTAGTGACTTCAACTATCATTTCTTTCCAGATGAGTCCAAAAATCTGTATTTCTAGTCCTGAGTTCTATCTCAAGCTCCTGAGATTGAGCCATTACAAAAAGTCATTTCTGCCTAGATTCTCCAGAAATTTTTCATACTCAATATGTGGAATACTACTTATTTATTCCCTTATATATGTCCCCCCTTCTGATTTCACCACTTCTAACCACAGTGCTACCATCTACTCGGTCTGGCATGTTCTAAAGATGTTTTCATCTTTGATCATTCTTTTTTCCTCATCTTCCATTTTCAATCAGTTGACAAGTTCTGTTGATTTTCCCTCTGTCATCTTGAGTATCCATTCCATTGTCTCGATTCCCATAGCCACTATCCTAGAGCAGAACCTCATCACTAGTATTTATGTCTCCAATATCTTCTCACTTAAATTTATCTTTAAAACTGAGATCAACCAAAGAACTGGACATTAAAAGGGAGCCCATCAACTGGAGAATGGTTAAAAAAAATTACAGTATGTGAATTGTGCTATAAGAAATGATAAAGGAAGCAGTTTCAGAAAAACTTAGGAAGACTTGTGTGAACTGATGCAATGCGAATCAGGTGAACAATTAAAAATATATTAATATATAATATAATAACATAATATATATTAAAATATATATTAACAACTTGTATTGTTACAACAAATTGTAGAGGCGAACCTTGAAAAACTTAAGAACTTTGATCAATGCAATTCCAGAGGACTCATAATGAAAGATGCTACTCACTTCCTGCTGGAGAAGTAAAGGGCTAAAGGTGCAGATTGAGACACATATTTTGGACATGGTCAATGTAATTTTTTTTTGTCTTGACTGTGATTATATGTTACAATGGTTTTGTTTTTCTTTCTTTTTTCAGTGGATTGAGGGATGAGAGGGAGAATAGGTAGATTTTCTTTAATTGAAAAAATTATGTTAAAAAATTGCTTCCATACAAACTTTTTTTTAATAGATAGAACCGATCACGTTACTGCTCTGCTCAGAACTCATTGAGTAGGTGATGCTATTGCCTACTAAATAAAAATAAAGCTTATCTTGACATTCAAGGCTACCACAATTTGGAAATACTCTTCCTTTTTTGTCTTATCTTATCTTCTTCCTTTCAAGTCAAACTGGATTACTAGCTGTCTCTGGATAGATCCTCTCCTCCATGTTTTTGCCCCTGCCTTCCTTTACTGAAATCCTACCAGTGCCTTAATTTTCTGTTTAAAGTTACCTCCTCCATGAAACTTTCTCTGATCCTCCATGACCATTAATTTTTGCTGCCTTAGCTCTCCAAACGCACTTTGTAGTTCTTTCATTCGTCACGAATTATTTTGCATTATGCTTATTTCTGTGCATGCCATGTCCTTTCAGTAGTGTGTAAGTTCCTCAAGAGCAGATGCTATATCTTATTTTTGCATTTAATAAATGTTTGTTGAATTAATGAGAGAATAAATTAATCCTTCATAAATTTGCACAGATAATATGCATATGACTCTTAGTCTTTCCTTCTGGCTCCATGGGACACAGGCTTTTCAAACTTTGGAGAAGGATTTCTCTCCCCCTTCCTCATGTCATTCCTACCTAGGTGAGAGCAAGATCTACTGTGAAGTGGTAGCAGGTTCCTTCAAATGAAAGCCGTCTGCTTTTCCTCCTGAGCCTTTTTATCCATGCCACAACTCTGGTACTAAAATAGACAAGCGGTCCTTTGTCAACCTTGTGATTTAGAAAGCACTTCTGATCCTACTCAATAGTGGGTTATCTGCAAACCCACACTGTCTTCCTACGTACAATATGAGGAATCTTGGATGTGAAATGCAAACAGTATGCATGGCCTGATTGCCAGAGGAGAAGAGTTCTATAGTGGAATGAACCCTGACTTTGGAATCAAGAAGCCTGGGTACAAATCCAAAGCTCTAACATATACAAGGAGATACTAGGTGACACAGTGGGTAAGAAACTTGGCCTGGAGTTAGGAAAACCTGAGTTCATATCTGGATTCTGCTACTTGCTAGCTGTGTGACTCTGGGTAAGCCACTTAACCCTGTCTGCCTCAGTTTCCTCATCTGTAAAGTGAGAATGAGGAGGAAATGGCAAACCACTTCAATATCTTTGCCCACAAAACCCCAAATGGGGTTGCCAAGAGTTGAACACAACTGAAATAAGTGAAGGACAGGATTTACAAGCTATGTGATCCTAGACAAGTCACTGAACCTCTCTGAGTCTCACTTTCCACATAAAATGTAGAAAATATTCATTGCCATTCAATAAACATTTTCAGGAATCCTCCCTTTCCCTACTGATTAGGAGGAATGTGTTTTGTAAACCTGAGAGCACTATACATAAATCTGAGTTTTTATAATTGTTGAGGGAGCAACACACTGTAATAGAGCATTGGAGTCTTTTGTCGAATCATGTCTGACTCTTCATGATCCTGTATGGGGTTTTCTTGGCAAAGATGCTAGCGTGGTTTTCATTTCCTTCTCCATTGGGTTAGGCAAATAGAGGTTAAGTGATTTGCCCAGGGTCACACAGCTGGTTAAGTATCTGGGGTAATTCCTAAAGTTTCCCTGGTGCCAACAGTCTCCTACCTCTCCAAACCATAATTCAGTAAAAACCATTGCCAGTTGGTGTCTGGACCTTATTTGTAACCAGTCACCCACATCATGTGTCAATAAATCAATAAATGTTTAGAAGCTCCTACTATGTCAGGCACTGGGCTAAATGCTGAAGCAAAGTCTCTAGTTTCTGTTGTAGCCGTGCTCTTCAGATGTTCTGTCGCTTGCAGGAAGCCCCAGATGCTAATTATTGCTCATCTATTACAAGCACCATATCTACTTTCTCCACAATAATGGATGTGCTATTGAGACTGTATTCTCTGGGAGGAGGAGGGATATCAGTTAAACTCTCAAAAGATTGATGCCTGACCTACTCTATAGAAAGGGAAAGAAAGATCTTTGATGGGGAAACTGTAACGGTATCCTTGATTATTAGTGACAAAAATACGCTAAATCTTCAGAAGAGACGCATGCCAGTAACAAAGCATTTTCTTAAACAGTATGCTACATCTCCCTCAGATTTTGGTTGCACTGAAGAAGTTAAGATTTAAAAGAATAAACAATACATCATAAGGATAACTCTGGAAATGATGATTCTGTGGCAATAATATGAAGTTTATTCTAGGGGAACACTGAGGATTTTGCGATACCCCCCAAAAGAAATCTACCAAAATTAAGGGCCATTTTGTGACTGACAGATACATAAAGGGTATCCCAAAAGTCCAACTGAAGTTCAAGGTCAGCTTCCAGGACATCCTGTATAATCAACCTGATATAGCTACTTGGGGGGGGAGGGGGCAGCCTCAGGGGCTACCTTCATTTTATCCCAAAGATTTCATTGAATCAGTCACTGTGTCACCTGAATTTCTTTTCCTTTACCTGGCTTAGTTTCTTCCAGCGTGCCCCTTGATAATCGTGTATGAGAGCATGTATCCTCAGCTCATATGTAGGTCCAAGGAATGATCAGCCACACCGCCGAGAAGAGTTAGGCCAGTGATAACCCAGAGACACCGAAGCTGAGTATGCTACTCACACAAACCAAGGTTCTGGGAAAGATTAGCATCAGAGCAGGAGAGAAACCTGCCAGAGCCCAGGACAACAGGGTGTGATGTTGTCAGATTCCTTCATTGAGGATGAAAATGGCATTGTGGTCAGCTACCACAATGATTATAAATTATTTAACTTGAAAAGGCTACAAGCCAAGACTAATGTTGAGGGAGAGTTGTTGTATGATTTGGTTCACAGATGATTGTGCACATAATGCAGCCTCTGAAACTAAAATGCAATAGAATATGGATTGGTTCCCTGCCACTTGGGCTAATTGTGACCTGACAATTTATACCAAGAAAAGAGAGGTTCTTCACCAGCCAGCACCACACCATCCAAATACAAAACCATTGGTTATGACAGATGGAGAAATTTTGAATGTTGTGGATATTTAAAAAAAAAAAGGGGGGGTCTTAAAAAAAAAGAATTTGTGTTTTCATTCCAGGTGTGAAAAGTCTCTCAATCAACATTCAGATTCTAGCCTTCTAAGACACAGTAGTTAAGTACTAGGAGTTGTCTGAGCTACAAAGGGGTCAAGAGATTTCCTAAGATCCTGTAGCTGGTAGAATTTGAACCTAGGTACTCTTGACTTCAAGCCAGACTTCATCCACAATCCTTTTCTTTAATGAGGTGATTACAAAAAGCTTAGACCAGCACCAACATCTTGACTCCTATTCTGAGCATCTTTGAATTACACCACAGAAGTTCTACATAATGCCATGCCCTGACCATGTGAATTACTTGAAGTACTGTTATCACGCTCACATTCATACTATTCTGAACTTAAATTAGATGCCTGTAATCACTGAGGTATAGGGGATGCACTAAGTGCTTCCATGTTACATGGATATTAGTGATGGTCCCATAAGAGTTTGCTGTCTAGACACTTGCAAGGAAAGTGTATTGATTCAAACCAGATGAAAGATTGATAATGCCCTTTTTAGTTCCAGACTGCCACAGGAAATCCTGTGCAAGAATCCTTAGAGTGGGAATGGCTTCAGAGTGTCTTATGGAATGAATAAATGAATGAATGAAAAAGCATTTCTTAAATGTTTACTATGTGCCACGCACTGTACTGAGCACTGGAGATGGATGTATGAACACAAGAGCATAGATAGTTCTTTCCCTCAAGGAGCTAACATTCTAATAAGGGGAGGCAACAATATAGGGAAGTGATGACCAGAGAGGAGTATTTTGGTTCAGATTAGTAGAGCTGTAAGGAAGTAAATTGACTCATCCTTTCTAGGAGCAATGGGAGTAATGATTTAATGACAGGTCCAGGAATAGAAAGCCGGTAGTGGCAGGACAGGAAAGAAAAGTAGCAAGGTGGCTAAGAAGAAGGTGATGGGGAGTAGAGTGAATCATGCCTAGAGTTAGCCTAGATGGATGGCAGCTTCCAAGGTACTCACCAGTATGGAAAGGAAGAAAAGGCCTCTTTCACCATCTAGTTCCTAATTTGTGCAATAGAGTTCTTGGTTTAAATAAGTTCCACATTCTAACTAAAAAACATATATGACACATTTATAAAATGGTGGCTGGGAACTTACCTAAGGACTGCCTGCAGACATGATATTCCAGCCGTGAGGGAGCATGTGAGTAAATGACAGAGGAGCAGAACTCCCTCCATTGTATGGGAGCCTTGGTGCCTGAGTTTCAGCCTATAACTTGTCATATTTTTGAAACAATGGCACTCAAATTTGAGGACCTGTGTTCAGTTAGCCAACCAACCAACCAACACTCCTCATTTCTCAAGATACAATTACTAGAACTATGACTACTATTGCACATTTATAGTGCAAAGTGCTACTACTGTGCTTCTAGCATATTTGCTACCATTGTGTCTTTTTAGCATGACTGTGACAATGGCACTCCAAGCTGAGTACAGAGAGGACCTACCTTCTCAATAATACAAGTCCTTTCATCTATTAAGATTCAGTGACAATGATGGTTACTGCTGCTACTCCTACAGCTATGAAAGAGAAAGAACAAGCATTTATATAGCTCCAACTTATATGCCAGGCACTGTTCTAAGTGCTTCATAAATTTCATCTGATCCTTACAATAATCCTGTGATGTAGGTGCTGATATTATTCCCATTTTAGAGTTCAGAAAACTATGGCAAATAGAGGTTAAGTGACTTGCCTAAGGTCACATAGCTAGTAAGTAATTAAAACCAGTTTCGAACTCAGGCCTTTCTAACATCAGGCTGAGTGCTCTAATTACTGTGCCATCACCACTACCACTACTATGTTATTCTTAAATAGTTATCTGTTCTACCTAAGATCATCTATGTGTGTAACTATACACACACATACAGTATATATATTTACTATGAGCATGTTATATATGTGGTATGTGTGTATACATACAATATACACCATATATGTGTACTATCTGTGTTATATACACAAATATAACATACATATAATGTACATATAACACACCTATACATGCACACATGTATGTACACATGTGTATTATTTAAAATAGTCTGATACGGTGGAAAAAAAGAACTGAATTCCTAGTTAGATTTGATTTGGACACTTACTCAGATGTTCTAGGATCACAGAACCATTGTGGCATTGGGTAGGTTCTCTGTATTGATCTAGTTTAATGTGTGCCTGAAAAAGAATCCCCATTGCAATACACTTCACTAACAGTCACTCAGGCTTACCTTGAAGTCCTCCAAACCTCTTGAAATGTCCTATACTACTCTTGGAGAATTCTAATAGATAAGTTTTTTTCTTCTTGTGGCTGAAGCAATGTGTGGAAAGAGTGGGGGATTTGTAGTCAAAGAACCCGGGTTCAAATCTCAGCTTTGGCACTTACTGCCTATGAGACGCTGGGCAAATCATATAACTTCTATGGTTTTTTTGGGGGGTGAAGGGATTATCTGCAAGTGAGAGAGGTTGAGCTAGTTGAACTTTAAGATCATTTCTAGTCTAAATTTATGATTTATTATATTATGAGTCTATTTACTATATTATGAGTCTAAATGTTCTTCCTTGAAACTTCTAGCCATTCCTCTTGGTTTTACTATCTGGGCCACATGGAATAGCTTAATCTTTGCTTTTCATAACAGCCTTTCAAATTTTTAAAGCACCTGTCATCTTGTCACTCTCTCCTCAATTCCTCTTCTCCTGACCAAATAGCCTTAATTATATGGTCATCGGCAACTTACACAATCTCTTAAATAGTCAGTCTTTTCATATGGAAGATGAGGATACCCACCCTACATATTTTATAGGATTAACATAAGAAAAAATGATTTGTAAACCTTAAAGTGTGAAATAACTTTCACTTATAACTAAAACAGCATAAAAACCTTCAGCTAATGATGCAGAGAAGGAGCCCTCTAGTTCTCTGAATCCTCATTTTATTCAGAAACAACTTTCCTCTCACCACATACCCCAAGGGATCAATGTATTTCCTCACCTCCCTCAAGAGCAAACACAAGAAATGGCATTCTCATTTTCAAGCAATAAGAGATAATGTGTAGAGAAGCTAAAAGAATGAAGAGACTAATCCAACATCTTAAACAGGAACAAGAAGAGAAAAATGAACTGTCTGTGTCTTAAACCTAACACTACATTGTCATGACCACTTAAGTTTTCTTTATTAACAAGTGTTTATTTTCTTTCCCTCCCACATCTAATTCCCCCTCACCCCTTTGGAAAACAAAAAAGACAATCCATAAAACCAATATGAATAGTCAATCAAAACAAATTTCCACATTGACCATTATAAAAACTACTTGTTAACATGGACACTCAGCCATACAAATCTTCAGTTTTATGACTTAATGTAGAAACTTCGAATTTTTTTGCTTCTAAGGAATATTTCTCATTTTCCATTTTTTCAAATTGGACTTTAAAGTGTTTTTAAGGCTGAGTGCCACCAAAATATCTGACTATACACCTCGGGACCATACGTAAGGTTTTCCTCCCCAATGATGTGAACTATTTTTATTCCTATTAATAGCTCTCCCAAATGCACATACACAATGCTTGCTAGCACCTATGGGAATTCTGTGAATAGGCTGAAGGCCATAAGAATATGTGGCTAATTAATCTAAGCGCATTCAACTTTGATGATAAAAAGTCTAACACAGAGACACCATATGGTACATATACACATTGTGAGGTTCAGTTTAAACAATAGTTGAGAAGACTTCTAAATTGTATACTTTTAAAATTTTTACCCTCATTCTTTTAAATCAAAAACCAAATACAATATCCCTTCATGGAATCAAGATTTTGTCTATCATGTAAAGTAGAATTCAAGTAATGTGATTGAAAAAGTCATATCACCACTATCATCATAACCATTCCCTGCTAGGACACAAATTAAGTGCTGCATACTAGGTAGTATGGCATACTAACTGCACAGTTCTGTTACTGTTCACTCAGTTTGCCTTTTTGTCTACATATATCTCTGAAAGCTGAAACAATAACAACATCTCACAATTCTATAACAATTTAAATTTTATAAAGCACTTTCCCCAGAATAATTCTGTGACACAGGTGGTGTCAACATAATTATCTCCATTTTACAAATGAAGGAAATAAGGCTCACAGAGGGTTTTCCTTGCTTGTGATCCTATGGCTAGTAATCTGCAAAGACTTGAACTCATTTTTTCTGTCAGAATCTAGGGTTCTTTTCATTCAAACAGGTCCTGTTTTCCAGGGGTGTGTAGTTGACCTATTTACAGGGCTTTATTTGCTTAGAAAATTGCAAAAGACATTCTTTAGCTACTTTTCCTTCTCCTCTGAACATGCACCCATTTTAGAAGTCAAGTGCAGAGTGGTGTGCCAGAGGGGTCAAACAGGAGAGATTCCTGACTGTGTGATACTAAAGTTAATGAGAGTCATCATTGTCAGTTACATAAATTTGAATGAGAAACATGTAATTAACAGTGAAAGCTATCAAATTGGGAAGGAACCTTTCCCCTCTGATCATCCTTCAAAGTACTTAGTAAGCTAATTTTACTGGTCTAATAATGAGTTGTAATTTGATAGAGTGTTTCCCAGCCTCTGCCACAGAATAGCTTACTTATTACCTTCACAGAATCTCTGAGTTAGAAAATATCTCAGACGTCATATAGGCCAAGCCATTCCTTATAGGGTGCCTCTCGAAATCCCCACAACAAGTGGTCTTCTAGCTGTTGCTTGAACACCTGTAGTGAGAGGGAACCTGCCATCTCCAAAGACAACCCAATACATTAAGGTTAAAAGCAAAATCAAACTCTCTGAAATTGAAGAATCATCTGACATTAGTAAACTATGTTCTCATCTAGAACAAGCGTTATACTTTTTTAATTTGAATGCTTTTATTTCCTTATTCCACATTCTAATTTTTTAAATTTTTGATAAGTTCTTCTTCCGTGCTTTATTTTCTGACTTGGCACCGATGAGGGCAGGAATAGAAGACTCTTAGAATTTTGACACTTGTCCACAAGTCTGGGAGTCAACTTGCCTGAAGTCAAGTATGATCACTGGTCCTTGACTCTAGCAACTTGACCCACTCTAGAGCTACTTATGAATTTCTCCGAGTCCAGGAGGACCTTGGTATGCAAGAAAGGGGAAATTTAATATAATGAAATGAAAATTATTAGCATCTATATTGTGTTAGGGAAACAGAAACTTGAAAGTGCCTCTCCTTCAAGAAACTAGACTATAAACACCACAACACAAGGAACAGAAGAACCAGTCATCAAAATGAATGAGAATAATAACTTTTCGTAAGTGTGGCTCCATTAAGTATTCATTGACAATGTTCAAACATAAGGTCTATACTCTGAAAACAAAACAAAACAAAACACCTTGTCAGCAATGTTTAGAAGGCAGCAGGTGCCAACAAAACCCACAGAGCTTTATACTTCTTGCTAGAAACTTTTACAGGTATAGCTAGACAGAACTGTTAATAGATAAGCAGATTTGTGGCTATGCTTAAGTGGCCACAGCTATCAAGTGTGGTATCTATCTGTTTACCCAGCAGTAAAACGTGAAACTAACTGTCAAATCTTAGACATCACTTTTTTTGACCTTGCCAGTTCAGCACCACAGACAGTGCCTGGTATTGTCACACTTTAGACTTCTTGCAAAGGTAAATGGCAATATCTATGAATATGTAACATAGAGGATATTATACATGTTGTCTCTCAAAGCTTCAGCACATCTCACAAAGAGAAATATTATTACATTTAAGGAGAAACAGAAGAGAACAAAAGCTTATGATGGAACCACAGAGGTTCAGAATCAGAACTTGGTTTTGAAATCGGTTCTTTCAGTTCCCATAACGCTGCTCTGTAGAGTTCAATAACCCTTTGCACTTATCTAATCACCCTGTATAAGCAAATATTTTTAAGTACTTTTATGCATTCAGAGATATTGGAAGATTCAGAAAAATATAAGATCCAGTTCCTAACCTTTAAGCAGACTGTAATGCAACTGGGAATACAAAATTTAACACATAATAAAAAGGTAAATCATAGTATGAGCTGGAAGCAACTTAAGAGACACCTCATCAAACCTTTCACCTTACATAAGAGAAAACTGATGCCCAAAGAAGTTGAAGTTGTTCAGATTAACTTGGATAGTAAGTAGCACAACTGGGATTGGAAACCAGGGACTCTGACTATAGTGTTCTTTTAATCTACCATGATGCTACTTTGTACTATGTTGACATATGTCAGGTATATGGCCCTGGGCCAGTTACCTTACTTCTCTGGACCTCATTTATGAAATGGGAGTGTTGGCATAGGGGATCTGCAATTCTAAAAGAATATGATATCTATACACTTAACTGTGTGATACTGAAGAGAAGGAGCACTGTATAATGGATAGAACTGGGGGAAAAAACCCTGGATTTTAATCTCAACTCAGATTCTTATTAGCTGTGCGACGCTTAGCAAGTGTCTTCACCTCTCTGGTCCCCAGTCTTGTCATCTGTAAAATAAAAGCCAGACTCAATGACCTTTTAAGGTAGGTCCCCAGTGGCTCTAAGTCTACGATCTATGATATTGTCCTCTCCCCAAACCTACTGCACTCTGAAGCTGGGATGCCAACGGGCCCCTGCCTAAGGGCTCCTCTGGACCTTCCCAGCTTTACAGTGATTATCAATAATAACTGTTGCTGTTTCTCACCCAGCCTGATGTCTTTCTTTTTCTTGGCCTCATTAAAGTGGCTGTGCCCCGGCTACTTCTTAAACAGGTCTATTCAATGAATGAGCATTACCTCACCCTAAGTGACTGCCTGCAAAGACGTTGGCCTAAAGGGCTCAAGGTCTCCCACTGAATTCTGAGTCATCTCCAGTCATCCTGATGAATATCTGGTCACTGGATTCAGATGGCTCTGGAGGAGAAGTGAGGCTGGTGACCTGCCCAGCCCTCCCTCACTCAAAACAAAGTCAAGTGCAAGTCCTGTCATCATTTCTCTGATGGTATGATCTTCTTTGGCAACAAAGGATGAACACAATGATCCTAAGAATTTAAGTGCCACAAGAGTTCAGAAATTTGAACAGTAAGGTGAGGCTACCAAACCATACTTAAGAATCTCTGCCAGTCACACAGTAACTTAGAAAACCATATATTAACATTGTTGCCCAGTGGATAGAGTGCCAACCCTGGAGTCAGAAGACTCATCTTCATGAGTTCAAATTGGCCTCCGTCACTTATTAGCTGTGGGACCCTGAGCAAGTCACTTAACCCTGTTTGCCTCAGTTTCCTCATCGGTAAAATGAAGTGGAGAAGGAAATGGCAAACCACTCCAGTATTGTTGCCAAGAAAACCACAAATGGGCTCACAAGGAGTCAGACACAACTGAAAAGTGACTGAACAACTGAACATTCTAATGTATTTTTATTCGTTTTAACAAATATTTCCTGACTACATTTTAATCTGTCCCAGACCTGTCCACGTACTTTAAACCTATGCTCTAAAGCTCCATCATTTAACCAAAAGAGACATGGGATCACAAACATTTTTAGGAAGCTCCTTCATGAATAAAATATATGACTTAATCCTGATACTGTATTTTTTCTAAGAAAATAGAATCTTTAGGAATTGAATATGATGAATTTTAATTTTATATGGTTTGAAGAGAAAAACTTTCACATTGCTGTAACCTTATTGGTGACCAGATGGATTTAAACAGTTGTAAAACTTCTATTGATGTAATTTTGACCTCATTATATAAATTATGTATTCCGAGTAAGAAAAACTCCAGATTTTAAGTATCTAGTTTGTCTTGTTTCAATTTTAACTTATCATCCCACTACAAAAAACCTAAAGAAATCAACTCTAGCTATAGCACCCAAAATAGTGATTTCCTCATTAGTTCTGAAAAAGAAAAACAGTACTTATAGAATTATGATGCCTTACGCAGAGCATACATATTAATTAATTCAAGTAGATATTCAAGAACCAGTGTTCAGAGTTCTCAATATATTGTGCTAACATATCACAGTAGAAAGGAAAGTATTAGGAATGTTTAATTGAGCTCAAGTAATGTAACACAGATCAATAACTTTGATAAGGCTCATTTATTTATAAGCAAAGGTGTTCTGTGGCCAACTCATCCTTCTCCAATTGCTTTTACACCTCAGATCTTGGCAAACACTACAGGTCAAGGCCTATTATATTATTTTGATGACTGTAAGGCCTTTAGAAAGTGGTGGAGAGAATGTTAATAATGCAAATTAAATTTAAAAGTGTCTGATATATTTTTAGATCTGGTTGTTAAATTTTTACTAACACATTCTTGTTACAGGTAACAAAAAAACTAAGAGGTTCAGCTAAGATACTGAATGACAGAGTTGGAATCCAAAAGTATCTTGAGAAAAAGGATGGGCAAAATCTAATAAGGCAAAATTTAATGAGGATTAATGTAAAACTTCAAGCATGAGTTTTGTAAAAAAACAAAAACAAAACAACCTCAGCAAGACAAGTTGGACAGGTGTGACTAGAATGAAGTTAAACTGAAAAAGATCTGGAGGTTTTAGTGTAGCAAAAGCTTAAAATGAATTAATAAATTGAAAAGATAATGAGATCTTAGACCAGTGTAGGAGAGGCACAGTGGAGGATGAGTTCCAGTTCTAAAAGAAAAGAGGTGAATTCTACTTTGCTCAAGGTTCTCAGATGAAAACTGTAACTTCTTGTGGGGAGATGCTATTGAAAAGGTTCTTCTTCACATATAGGTTGGCTCCTGAAAGAATCTCAGTCTCCCAGAATTCCAGAATTGGAAGGGATCTTTGGTTGCTCTTGTTTGGTGATTTTTCAGTGCTTCAAGTTGTTGATTGTTCAAATGTTTTCAGTCCTGTCTGACATTTTGTAAGCCCATTTGGGGTTTTCTTGGCAAAGATACTGGAGTGGTTTGCCATTTCCTTCTCCAGGTCATTTTACAGATGAGGAAACTAAGGCAAAAAGGGTTAAGTCACTTGTCCAGGGTCACAGAGTTGGTAAGTATCTGAGGCCAAGTTTGAACTCAGGTCCTCCTGACTGCCAGGGTGATGCTTACTGTTGGATCCACTGCATCACATAGGTGTCTGGAAGGAATTTTAATATCTGTGTAATACAATTTATACCTAAAAACATTCCATACTGAAGTGCACTCAATAAATGGTCATATACCCTTTAGCTCTGGAGACAGCTTATTTCACTTTTAGATAACTATAATAGGGAAGTTTCCTTTTATCAAGCCTTGCTTTGTCCCTTTTCAGCTTCCACCTATTTCTCCTAGTTCTACCTTCTGGAGTTAAGTAGAATAGAAATAATCCCTTCTGTGCATGACCTCTTCAAATGTTTGGAAAGATTTAGCCTGTCACAATATCCCCACCCTTTGGAATCTTTTCTTCTCCAGGTTACACTTCTTTAGTTCCTTCAACAGATTCTTATGCTGTGTGGACTCAAGACCCTTCATCATCCTGGTTGTTCTCCTTCTGATCGCTTGGATCTTTGAGCAAGAACTCTAGCCAGTAAACCCAAAGGAAAAAAGACAGCTTTAGGCCATCAAAGTGTACCTTCCCCTGGGCAGAACATCCCAGGCAAGGAGAGAAGAAAGAGAGGAGAGGAGAGGAGCTGCTCCTCACTCACAGGTTGTGTTTGTCCTTTGTTCTACTAGCCTCATTTTCTCCTCCAGAGTCATCTAGGTCCACTGATCAGACATTCATCATTCACTCTGGAGTGGGACAACAGGTCTCTGCCCTCCTAGCACAGAGTGAATGTGAATGCTAAGTAGTAACTGTTCCTCTTTTACCTAGGAACCCTAAGGATCTTCGCCACCCAATTTGATTTTTTTTTATTACAGGGGCCATATCTTGCATAACTACTCAAAGAGGCTTATTCATTGAATGGGTGTATCTCATGTGTCTCACTCAAGGTGAGAAATCTCATAAGACCTTAGCCTAAAATAGCCAGGGTCTCCCATTGCATCCTGGGCCATCTCCAGTCATTCTGATGAATATCTGGCCACTGGACACAGATAGCTGTGGGGGAGAAAGTGAGACTGGTGACCTTGGACAGCCCTCCCTCACTCAAATCAAAGTCAACTGCAAGTCATGCCATCATCTTGATGTCATTGTCCTCTTCAAGAATGAAGGACAAACACACAAGATAAGCTCTACTGTCCACTCATTTTATGAGATTTTATAATTCTGTGATGTAGTTTGAAAGTGAACCCAAATCATAAACATTTCTCACATCAATTTCTAATCACCTTTCTAGCACATCCTGGAATTGATTAATCCCCTCATCTATAAAAATAGAATTTCTATTGTCTAGAAGTCAGAAATGACATTTATTTAGCAGATTTAACTTTCCAAAGAATAGTTTAGACCAGTGGTTCTCAAATTTTTTTAGTATCAGGACCCCTTTATATTATGAAAAATTATTGAGGACTGCCCCCTAAGAGCTTTTATCTATGTGAATTATAACCATGACAGTTACATATTAGAAATTTATAAGTCTTGGTATCATCATGAAAATAGCTTTGGACTTTGAAAGAATCTGAGAATTCCACATGATTCCCAGACCTTACTTTGAGAACCAATGATTTAGTTATATCTCTCCAGATGAGTCAGAAAATGGACCATGAAATAATTATTGAAATTATTCAAAATAGACAAAAAAAACACTTTAACTTGAACTGAGATAAACTGAGTTCATGGAACTAACTGAGATAACCTAGTTAAACATGGAATGATAAGGGAAAAAATCTTAATTTTCTGCTGTGTGTGTGTGTATGTGTGTTTGTGTATGTGTATAGGAATAGAGTCAATTTCTGCTGTGTCTTTAAAAACCTGGCATTTGACAGCATGGGGATTAAGTTTTAACACAACTGTTCAGATGTTCTTCAGTCAGACAGATGCCAGCACCACTTCCTAGCTCAATTTGGAGTATTGAAACTGTGCTCTCAGCAATCCTATTTCCCACTCTACCTCCAGTGTGCGAAGCACCATACGGAAGTTGTCAAACACAGATATGCATTGCTCCAGGTAACCTAGTAACAGTGTAGGATGTATGTGATCTTTGCCAGGAAGAGACAATGATTAAATGCAGGAAGAAATAGTTTCAATACCAGAGGAACTTCAATCGTTTCCCTCAACACTGCTTTTATTTAAAATAACTAAACAGGGATATTTGAGGATAATCATGGTTTAAGTACATAACTTTATCTAGTAGAGACAGGATGGAATATGATAGAGTAGATACTAGCTGGATAAGAAAGTCATGAATGGACACTATGAGTCATATAATATTTGTGAGTCTGGGCTATGTTGTTTTTTTTTTTAAATCACACAAGGGAAAAATGTGCTTATTATTTCTTTGAAAGAAACTCCCTATATGAATTTACTCAGCTGAAAATCAACACATTTAGCCTAATGAAAAAGTAAATTATGATAATGATCAGGTAGTTCATAAAGAAATTATAAAGATAATAAAGAAAATGAAGAAATTAAAGAAATTATCATTGATAGAAGGACAGGTATAAAGAGAGCTGATCAAATGAATCTTGGAACAAACTATAAAGTTACATCTAATTGTATCTTGTGTCCAGACATATTTACATGAAACATGTAAGTCTATTCCTCGATCAGAGTTAGAGGGGGACCATTGCATTTCATGCCATTAATTTCTTTAAAAATGAGTTTATGGGGCGGAGCCAAGATGGCGGAGTAGAAAGACGCACATACACATAGCTCCGAACCCACAACCCATAGAACATCTACAAAAAAGTAACTCACGGCGAATTCTGCACCCAGAGGCCACAGAACATTGGAGCGAGGGAGATTTCTGTTCCAGAGAGACCTGCAAACCTCTCGCAAAAGGTCCTTCGTGCCGCAGACTGGGCGCTGGGACTGGGAGCTGAGTACAGGCCTGCCGCGGCCGCGGCACCAAGAGGAAAAGATCCAAGCAGGCTTCAGCGATGGAATCTCTAGCGGCCACGCGGGTCCCTCCACCCACAGGTGACAGGGGTCAGTGAGAGGATCTCTTTGGAGGGGCGAGAGGGGAGTGGGGTGCCCCCATAACTCAGGCCCCCTCGGGAGGCAACAGCGGAGGCGGGAGCAGACCGGGGCTCCCCAAGCAGGCAGGAGCCAGGATCCATTGTTGAAGGTCTCTGCATAAACCCCCTGAGGGAACTGAGCCCTGCTTGGCAGCCCTGCCCCTACCTGAGCACCTGACCTTAATCACACACTGAGTAGCAGCCCTGCCCCCGCCAAAAGCCCTGAGGCTGGCAAGCAGCATTTGAATCTCTAACCCCAAGCGCTGGCTGGGAGGATCCCGAGGCGAAGTGGGTGTGAAGAGAATATTCAGAAGTCAAATCACTGGCTGGGAAAATGCCCAGAAAAGGGAAAAGAAATAAGACTATAGAAGGTTACTTTCTTGGGGAACAGGCATTTCCTCCCTTCCTTTCTGATGAGGAAGAACAATGCTTACCATCAGGCAAAGACACAGAAGTCAAGGCCTCTATATCCCAGCCCACTCAATGGGCTCAGGCCATAGAAAAGCTCATAGAAAATCAAGTTAGAGAGGTGGAAGAAAAGCTGGGAAGAGAAATGAGAGACATGCAGTCAAAGCATGAACAGCAGATCAGCTCCCTGCTAAAGGAGACCCAAAAAAATGCTGAAGAAAATAACACCTTGAAAAATAGGCTAACTCAATTGGCAAAAGAGGTTCAAGAAGCCAATGAGGAGAAGAATGCTTTCAAAAACAGAATTAGCCAAATGAAAAAGGAGATTCAAAAGCTCACTGAAGAAAATAATTCTTTCAAAATTAGAATGGAACAGATGGAGGCTAATGACTTTATGAGAAACTAAGAAATCACAAAACAAAACCAAAAGAATGAAAAAATGGAAGATAATGTGAAATATCTCATTGGAAAAACAACTGACCTGGAGAATAGATCCAGGAGAGACAATTTAAAAATTATGGGCCTACCTGAAAGCCATGATCAAAAAAAGAGCCTAGACATCATCTTTCATGAAATTATCAAGGAAAACTGCCCTGAGATTCTAGAACCAGAGGGCAAAATAAGTATTCAAGGAATCCACAGATCACCGCCTGAAAGAGATCCAAAAAGAGAAACTCCTAGGAACATTGTGGCCAAATTCCAGAGTTCCCAGGTCAAGGAGAAAATATTGCAAGCAGCTAGAAAGAAACAATTCAAGTATTGTGGAAATACAATCAGGATAACACAAGATCTAGCAGCTTCCACATTAAGGGATCGAAGGGTGTGGAATAGGATATTCCAGAAGTCAAAGGACCTAGGACTAAAACCAAGAATCACCTATCCAGCAAAACTGAGTATAATACTTCAGGGGAAAAAATGGTCTTTTAATGAAATCGAGGACTTTCAAGCATTCTTGATGAAAAGACCAGAGCTGAAAAGAAAATTTGACTTTCAAACACAAGAATGAAGAGAAGCATGAAAAAGTAAATAGCAAAGAGAAGTCATAAGGGACTTTACAAAAGTTGAACTGTTTACATTCCTACATGGAAAGACAATATTTGTAACTCTTGAAACTATTCAGCATCTGGGTACAGGGTGGGATAACACATACACACATGCACATGCACACGCACACACACATAGAGACAGAGTGCACAGAGTGAACTGAAGAGGAGGGGATCATATCTTAAAAAAAAAAATGAAATCAAGCAGTGAGAGAGAAATATATTGGGAGGAGAAAGGGAGAAATGGAATGGGGCAAATTATCTCTCATAAAAGAGGCAAGCAAAAGACTTTTTAGTGGAGGGAAAAAGAGGGGAGGTGAGAGAAAAACATGAAGTTTACTCTCATCACATTCCACTAAAGGAAGGAATAAAATGCACAGTCATTTTGGTATGAAAACCTATCTTACAATACAGGAAAGTGGGGGATAAGGGGATAAGCAGGGTTGGGGGGATGATGGAAGGGAGGGCATGGGGAGGAGGGAGCAATTTGAGGTCAACACTCATGGGGAGGGTCAGGATCAAAAGAGAGAACAGAAGTAATGGGGGACAGGATAGGATGGAGGGAAATATAATTAGTTCTTACACAACACTACTATTATGGAAGTCATTTGCAAAACTACACAGATCTGGCCTATATTGAATTGCTTGCCTTCCAAAGGGAAGGGGTGGGGAGGGAGGGAGGGCAGATTGGCAGACAGGGGCAATTAGAACGCTCGGTGTTTTGGGGTGGGGAGAGGGGACAAAAGGGGAGAAAATGTGGAACCCAAAATTTTGTGAAAATGAATGTTAAAAGTTAAATAAATTAATAAAAAAATGAGTTTACATAAAATAAATGAGATCAGGTGATGAAAATTAAATAACTACCTTTTCAAAGCTGTGGGTATTGGAGAATGTACAGGTTTTCCTGCTGCATATCTCTAATAAAATCTGGCATATTTAAGAATGACAGATTTTGTTTTACAAGGGGTGAACTGGCTGGGCTCTTAGGGGTCGCAAAATGATAGAAATAAATGTGACATTTCATATTTATGTTTTGTTTTATGAATTGTCATGTAATTATCTTAGAATTAGATGATAATTTGCTGATCTGTGTAGGTGCTCTAGTCAGTTTATTATGCAGGAACATCACAAAACAACTCACACATGTATTCCACAGTTTTTCTTTGCCAAAAATAATAAAAGACTTTTTATAAAGCTTTAAAATACCACTTTTCCCCCCCCGAAAATCTCATTGGATTGTATTTACTATTTTATAATTGCAGGCATTATGATACAAATACTGTACATGAATCTTGTACCAAAACATTTTAGGTTCAGGGTTATGGAGATTATATTTTGGAAAGGAACTTTAAAAATCATTTGGTTCAACCTCCTCATTTTACAGATTATAGAACTGAGATATAGAATATTTAAAGGAGCTGCCCAAGATCACATATCAGGTAGATTTCAGGTCTCATAACTCAATTGCACTATATTAAATTTGCTGTTAAATATGAATTATTAACGTATGTGTATAAGTCTCCCCAATTCTTGTCTCAGTGACTCCTTTCTGCCCAGAAGAGCTTGGGTATGCTTTGAGTGACCTCTCACTTCTGTGTTTCATTGCTCCCTGCCAGATCATCATCTGAAGTTGTTAACTTCAGTATCTGACACATCACCCCTCCACCTAGAGTATGGACTTCAGCTCCCTCCAAAAAGCACACAGGTTCACAAGGCTAACCACGTGAATACTTATGGCCAAAAGTTATGGGGACAGTTCCGTTAGAAAATAGCAAATCTACAAGAACTTTACCAACCCTTCCCAGATCTGTACAATCTGTACAATGTTATCAATATACTGTCCTAAGTAAAGCTGAAAGAAAGAAAGAAAGAAAGAAAGAAAGAAAGAAAGAAAGAAAGAAAGAAAGAAAGAAAGAAAGAAAGAAAGAAAGAAAGAAAGAAAGAAAGACAGGAAAGAAGGAAGGAAGGAAGGAAGGAAGGAAGGAAGGAAGGAAGGAAGGAAGGGAGGGAGGGAGGGAGGGAGGGAGGGAGGGAGGGAGGAAGGGAAAGGGAAGGAGGGAGGGAGGGAGGAAATAAAGGAGAGAGAGGAAAAAAGAAAGAAGAAGAAAGAGGAGGAGGAAGATGAAAGAGGAAGAGGAAGGGGAGGAACAGGAGAAAGAAGAGGTTTGTGAGGATGACCTTATGAAGCAGAAGGAAGATTAAGACTTAAGAACAGCTAGTTCTCTAGCTCAGATGCAATACAGGACGCTGAATAGACTGAAGTAGTGTCAAATAAAACTTGAAAGATTGGCAGGAGCCAGAATGTGAAAGCCTTCAAGGTGAAGCAAGGAAGATTTCATCCTATAATAGATAGGGAGGCATTTAAAGTTTTGGGGTGACATAAGAAAGGTGGAGGGGCACAGGAGGGCTTGATTTGTACATTAGGAAAATTGTGAAAGCTACTTTATCAAAGCATCAAAGTTTAATAATGAAAGGTAGAAGACTGATGGGGTTGAAGGGGAAGCTTCTTAAGGACATTGGCAGGTACAAAAAAAAGAACCAGCACAAAAGGAAAGATTGCAGATGAGAGAGAAAGGAGATCACTTCTGAAGCAAGAAGTTGAAGGATGTTGAAGGGCGTAAGATCGAGGGCCATGGTGGAGTGATTAACTATAACAAGAAGACAGAGCACCCATCCCTCACGGAGGGCAGTATGTAAGGAGAGACTGGGCTCAAGCGATTAAACAATTTTAAGGTGTAGGAAGCTTTGATTTCAACAAATAAGCAACATCATGTGCTATAAATGTGGAGGAAAAGGAGGAGGTTAGGGTCTTGAGAGGAGAAGCAAAGGTCCAGGATAGTTGGAATGATATGGAGCCTTAAGAAGAACAAGAGAAAAGCATTAGTAGACAACAGTGATGGTGAAATCAACATGATTTTGTGACTTTTCTCTCAAATACTCAGAAGCCCTGAAGCTGGACAGGGAAAAAAATATGTGGTAGGTGTCACCCTCAGTTCAGAGTGAACATAGCATAATTTGTGATAGGTCAGGGGAGCAAGGGATTCCAGAATGGTGGCTAAGAAATCATTAAAGTGGTAGACCATGGGGTGAAGTCTAGGTATGGAGGCAAATGAAAACAGAGAAGAGAAAATTGATCTGGAGATGAGGAGCTGGTCGTTTTAGTATATAGAGCAGAATTAATGAAATGAGGGGATATAAGAGATGAAATGAACTGAGATTGTGGTAAGAGAATAGAATGTCGAAGTTCATCTTTGAAACAGAATTCTCTTCTCATCAGCAAAGCAGTGGTTCTGCACATCGTTTGTTAGGACATGGAAAATATACTCATTATGCTTAATTGAATGTTTTAATGGTTTTCCTTAAAATGGAAATTTACCTGCATACCACAGACAATAAGCCTCTTTAACAGGAACATCTGTGGCATAGAGACTAATTTCCATTTTAAGAAATGCCATTAGAGCTTGGAATATTGAAAGAGAATATTTATCTTGGGGGGATAAAAATAGATCATTGATTTAATTTAAAGGCTCAGTTTGTCAAGTTCCTCCTCAATTCTATGGTCTTGGCCTTTCCTCATGGGTGGAACTATATAAACAAGAAATCAGGGAGAGAATTAAAATGCTCCAAAGAATCTTCAGATGTAGATTTGAAAGGTGTCTTAGAGGTCATCTAGGATATGAATACGACCCTATGAGTAGACTCAAATGCTAAGAGACATTAAATTATCTTCTGTTTGTGATTGTGTCCCCTCCCTCTCTTGGTTTCAGGCAGAACAATAGGACTTATGAAGGGGTGATCCCAATGAGTCATATGCCTGAAATGAGGAAATAGATTCTTGTGGTTTTTTATTTTTCAATTTTATTTTCTGTTCTGAATTTTCTCCTTTTCCTTTCCTCTCCCCCACCCACTGAAAAAGCAAGGAAAACAAAACCCCTTACAAATGCGTACAGCCATACACAACGAATTCCCACATTAGTCATGGCCAAGAAGAAAAAAAAGAAAAACAAAGAGAAAAAAATAGACTTCAACGTGCACTCTGAGTCCATCAGCTCTCTATCTGGAGGTGAATAGTATTTTTCATCATAAAGATGAGATTTGGAATTGCAGTTAGTCATTTTGTTGATCTGAGTTACTAAGTCTTTAAAAGTTGATTATCTTTATAATACTCCTGTTCTCGTATAAATTGTTCTTCTGATTTTGCTCTCTTCACATTATTTGATGTGTTTTCCCAGGTTTGTCTGAAACCATCCCCTAATAGTGCAAGAACTCACAGTCTAGTAAACACAAGAATTAATCCAGCAGAAATTATATATAGACTAACATTACTAGCACAATATACCAAGATAAGCTCAAAATGTATACATGACTGAGAAATAAAAAATTATTTCATAAACAAATTAGTGAAACATGTAAGAAATTGCTGTCAGATCTATGGATAGGGGAAGAATTCATGACCTAACAAGAGACAAAGAGGTTCATAGAAGATAAAACAGGTAATATTGATTACAAAAAATTAATTTTTTGCATAAACGAAACCAAAGTGGCTAAAATGAGAATAAAAGTAGGAAACAGAAAAAAAAATCATTGTAAGAAGTTTCCCTTTTAAGGTCTCATTTCTTATATATACAGGAAACTGAGTCAAATTTATGAGAAAAAGAGCCATTCCCCAACTGATAAATCATAAAAGGATATTAATAAGTGGTTTTCAGAGGAAGAAATCCAAGTTATAATAGCCATATAAAATGTTCTAAATCACTAATGATTAAAGAAATGAAAATTAAAATGATTCTGAGGTACCACCTCAAATTGGCTAAGGTGACAAAAAAAGAAAGTAACAAATGATGGAAAGTCTGTTGGCAAACAGGCACAGTAATTAAGTGCTGGTGGAACTGTGAGCTAGCCTAACCATTCTGGAAAGCTGCTTTGAACTACACTCAAAAAGTTATTAAACTGTTTATACCCTTTGACGCAGAGATATTGCTAATGTATTTCAAAGAAATCAAAGAACGTATAAAATACTTAAAGCAGATCTTTTTGTGGTGGCAAAGAATGAGAAGCTGAGAGTATGTTCATCAACTGAGAATGGTTGAACAAGTGAAGGTAAATAAATATGATGGAATACTCTAGTGCTATAGCTTTCTTTAGGAGGGCAAGCCCTCTCTGATTAAAAAGTGACATCTCTTGAACATAAGGGGAGGTCTCCATGTGCTTTCATAGACTGTCTAGCTTTTAAAGGGAAAAAAAGTATGGTCTTGCCTCCAATTATCAGGGGAAATGAAGAACCAGTATACAATATGGCAAGAAGGAACCTAATTGGGACCTCAATGGTCCAAAAAGCTTTTCTCTCAGCTCTTACTGTGTCCTTTCATCTAACCACTTTCTAGCAGGGAAAATATTATCAATCTCAAGAGTAGCCTCCACCTCCACCTAATCTCTCTCCTGTTCCACCTCATCCTCTGACCCCTCAGCCAGGTTGGTAATAGAATTGAAAAGTCTGTATGGTCTGGAATCAAGATTAGCCAAGATGGACTTTGCAGAGATCTATTATTTCTGTCTTCCTTACAGAAATACTCATTTGTCTTATATTTTGAGTTACTGTTAACAATATATTATTAACTCATAGATTTTATTTTCAGGCATTATGGTGTGGTGCATAGAGTGCTGGAATTAGAGTCCCAAGACCTGAGTTCAAATCTTGGCTTTTCTGTTTATTATAATTGTGACCTTGGGTAAGTTATTGATCCTCTATGAGACTCAGTTTCCTCATCTGTCAAATAAAGATGTTGAACTAGATGACCTTGAAGGTCTATTTCAACTTTCTATCTATGCTCTTGCAATAGATTTATATTGTCATTATTGAACTAGAAATTTCCCCAGAAGAAACTATTACTAAAGGGTTGACAATGAGTTAGAGTGTTGGACTTGGAGACAATAAAATCTGAGTTCTAATCTTGCTTCTTATATTTATACCTGGGTGACCATTGGTAAGATATTTGTCCTTTGGGAGTTTTAGCCTTCTTTTCTGCAAATTGGGAATTATAATTCATGTCCCACCTACTTCACAGAATTATCTTGTTTGAAAAACACTTTTCTAACTTTAAAGTGCTATACAAATGGAAGTAAATGAGGCTGCAATCAATAAGAATAGGTCATATAGAATTAATATCAAGTCCTTTTTTGACAGGATACTTCAGGGGAATGCTAAAGGAATACTTGAGATAGATATCTGAGAAGCATTTGAAAAACTTTCAGGTCAAAGTTATGGAAACTATATAGAGATGTGGGCTAGATGATGCTAGACTTAGCTAGATTCAGACCCGATTGAATTGGCTATCCTTGGAGAGTAATTATGAACAACTCAATGTCATCTTGGAAGGAGGTCTCCAGTAAAGTATTACGAAGATTTGTCCTTAGCTGTCCTGCTCTTTAAAGTTTCTATTAATGACTTGGATAAGGCAAATAAGGCATGTTGACCAGATCTGTAGATGACACAAAACTGAGAGGGACAGCTAACACTTTAAATGAATAGCTAGGAATCCTGAAAGTTTTCCGCAGGTTAGTTGAGGATAGTGTGAAAGATTTCAAGTAGATTAACATCTCAGCTGAATATTGAAGGAAACCAGAAGACTCGAGAAATACGAATAAGAAAGGAGTCAAGTCAAGAAGCAATTATTAAGTACCTACCATATTCCAGGCAATGTGCTGAACTCTGAGAATAAAAAGAAAGACAAAGAATTCCTTAACTGAGGAAGCAACATGCAAACACCTATATGAAGAAAGATTTTATGTGTGTATATATATATATATGTATATGTGTGTATGTATTCGCATATACACATATATGTGTGTATATATGTATATGTGTATATATATATATATATATATATATATATATATATATATATATATACACACACACATATATGATAAAGTGGAAATAATCTCCAGGGCAAAGTGCTAAGGTTAGGGAGAACTGGGAAAGACTTTTGAGGAAGGTTATATTTTAGTTGGAACTTGAAGGGATCCAGGAGGTAGAGGTAAAAACACGAGAATTCCAGGCAAGAAGTGAAAACAAATGGAGTATGGAGATGGGCAATTGCAACACATCAGGGAGACCAGCATCATTTGATCATAGAGTATGTGGAGGGCTGTAAGGTATAACAAGACTGGAAAGGCAGGAAGGAGTCAAGTTATGAAAGTTTTTAAAAGTCAAACAGAGGGTTTCACACTTTATCCTAGAGGTAATATCTACATATTAGGAGCCAATGGAATTCACTGAATAGGGGATGACGTGGATTAGACCTGTGCCTTGGGAAGACTGGAAAATACATGATGGTTAAGTTAAGAGTAGACTGGATTGGGGAGATACCTGAGGAAGGATGCAGGCTACTACAATAGTCCATGAGTGAAGTGATGAGTTATTCTAGGCATAGAATATTCTAAGCATAGTTATTCTATGGGGGGCAATCAGTGGAAGGGCATGCAGACAAGAGACTGAGCATCACAAGAACACAAAGTGGGTCATCACTACAGCCTCTAGGGTGGCACCTGTTAGCATCATAGCATTCACTGTCACAATTGTTTCCCTCCTATTTTAAACTCTATCACTATTGAATCATGAATCAGCTCAGCTTTTGCAGGGTTTGATATGACTTTTGCCTTTGCCTATTGTTTTTGGGAAATAGGGCACTGGGAGACATGGTTACTAGCAACAGTTTCTTATAACTATATTACTTAACCATTGAGGTCAATGTCAATCTTGTCACGGTAACCAAAGCTAACCACTGACACTTAGCCTAGCCCTAGATTAAACTCAAGAAAGTGATCATTCATCACCCTCTATAATCTACAATGAGTATTATCTTGCAAAAGGAACAGACAAGATAATACATGCAAAGCGCTTTGCAACCTTTAAAATATTATATGGAGGCAAATTGTTTTTTTTGTTGCTGTTATCATGTGGTTCTCATCTTTCTTGATGAAGATCTGAGGGAAATGGTCCTGAGTCCACTGTGCTAGTATTATTCTTTTATATTTAATATTCTTCAGAGTATTACATAGGTAGATAAAAATAACTGCTTTTATAGATGAATTAAAGTATCAGAATGTGATTTAATCCCCTGAAGGCTCATTGAAAGTATCCTTGATATAAGACCATTAATACATAGGCTAATGATGATGATGATGAAGATGATGATGATGAAGATGATGATGATGATGATATACCTTACCTTGTTCCCACATGATTTTGATTTCTTTTGCTATATCTTGATCAGGGAAGGAACCAGTAGTAAGCAGATAGTATATATAGGACATAGGAAATCAATTCAAAATGATTTATAGAAAATTGTCTAGTAGAATCTAATCCATAGCTAACTGAAAGATGCTAAACTCTGTCACTCCCTATCCTTGGTTATCTATATAACTGATAGGTGAGAAAGCTACTGCATGGAGGAAATTACATTGGCTGATTATTTCTATTCCTTTATCACAGCTAGTCAGTGGATTCATTTCTTTCTTCACAAGTGCACACACTGTAAGAAACTTTCATTTATTTAGTTCCCTTAAATGTGCTGGATTTACTGGCATTTGGCTATTAATATGCATCCAAGGCTAAATTTAAAATCCAGCTAGGTGAACCGATAAAAGACTTAAAACGTGTTGCACATTCCGTGTGAAAAGCCATCACCTTTGGGGAGAAGGTAAATGTTTTGCAAGGCAAAAACACTTTCATCTGCTCACAGAGAAACACTAATGAGACCAAAATGGATTAAAGTCTGGACCTGGGAAGAAAACCGGAATCAGTTCTTCCTTTCCAATGGATTATCCCTTTTTTTTCCTTTTATAAAACTCAGGATTGCATTCCATGAGCATTATTTCAGAGCTACAGCTCTTCTAGCTGAACCTCCACTTGATTGAATGCTACATTTTTGCTTTCATTTACCAGAATATTCTACAATTCATATGGAAATTCATAAAAGATGGGCACAGATTTTTGTAGGCTGACACAGAGTTTCAAGGGATTAGGCTGATAATATGTAGAGGATATATCTGAAACCTACATGGCAAAACTCATTCACTCTTTCATTAAGGATATATCTATGTCTCTCCATATAGATATAGATACTTCCTTATAAATATGTATTATATATTTACACATATATGCCAGAGAAAGCTAGACTTCAGATATATATCCTTGTAAAGGATATGTATGTATATATACATACATACATATATATGCACATACATATTCTTGTATTATATATATAAACATATATGTAGGTTTGTTTTATGTTTTAAGAAAAGGTTCACATAAGAAAAATTAACAGGCATACATAGTTTAATATATTTTCTGCTTGCTAGTTTTATCAGGGAAATAAATTGCAGTCTCTGTGGAAAGAGAACCAAGTGAAACTATGTGAAAATAATGAGAAATATCAGGGCAGTCATTCTGGCAAGCAAATAACATCTCTTCTAATGCATCTCATGCAGTAAATTATCCCAATCACTGGACTGGGTCCCCTTGATACTCTAGAGTGTACTAAATTTTAGTATTAATCCAGGCACCATGCAGCTTCCAGGGGTTTCCAAAAGTTAGGAGAAAATATTCAGCCTTCTCAGAAGGCAGATAGACTTTTGATCTCACAGAGGGGAGGACAATTTATCTATCCCTCCAACTACCATTGTGATATGGGAAACAGTAGTTGAAACCTATTTCTCTTGCCTAGAGTTTTATATGGCACCATGTGAGTTTGCTAACCAACTTGAATGGAGGCCACCTAAATGTTGATGGATGATCCAAGGCTTGAAATATATCTTGGGCCCTATCTAGGCCAACCAAATCTTCTTAGGCTATTCCAATCACAGAACCACATCTTTAATAGACATGTAGGTGGTGGGAGGTGATGACAGTTATCTAAATATTGTAGATCTTGAGCTCTATGAAGACAGACACTCTTTTCCTTACCACCATTGTTGCTACCACCATAATCATCAACCTCCTCATCATAACCCTTCAAAGTCCATCCCTTCATTCATGTCTTGATATGTATTGGAAATGGCAAAAGTCATTGAATGACAGGTAGTGTGATAGTGGAGTGGGCACTCTGTTCACCCTGAGGTTGCTACTATTGATATGAAGTCTTATCAAAATCCTGGAATGCAATCTAATTGATCTCTGTTGATAACTGATCAGTTTAGCATCACAGCCTATAGTGATGAAACTTCTAATGAATCTAGGAAACATATAACTCAGGATAGGGTTATAGGCTGACATTTGACAAGACTGTTATGGTGATTAACTTGATGAGGAGGATAGTTGAACTAGTGGTGGTTAAACTTCATGAACCACAAGAAGGGAAGACATAGCAGAACAAATCAGAAATACAAAGCCGATGCCCAACTTTTAGAAATGCTTTGATGTGTTGATGACTAACGTGGATAAATTATGAGTATCTCTGAAATGAACTAATGGTATAAATACCTTTATTACATACCAGTACTCCATTATAAGAAAATGGAAATAAATCTCACCAGTTATAGACAAGAACTTCATATTTTTATTGGTCAACAAGTACAAAATTAAGATTATCCTTGAGAGTTCAACAACTAAACTGTGTTAAAAGAGATCCATTGTCAAGGACAGAACTATTGCTTAATACCACCTAAACATGATATCAATTCATAAAAGTATAAGAATAGCTTTAATTTTATGCCAACATGGCAAATACTCATAATGTTCAAAATACATGCAATTGAAAACTTTTTAAATCTAGTGATCTAGTGGAGGAAGTTAAAAACCTTGCTTTTGGCAATAAAACAAGGTGCATGTCATCTTTTTCATCCTCTTTTGATATGGAAGATGTCCTGAGATGGTTTTGTTGAATCTGTGGATAATGAGCTAATATGCCAATACTCTTATTCAATTATAAAACTCAATAGTTTTATTTATCCACTCAATAGTGGGCAAAACAGGAATATAAAAAAATAATAACAGTATATTAACTTGTTTTCAAATTGTTTCTACCTAAATTCCATGATACAATGGGAAGATAATGGATAATAATAGTAGCAACAATAATAAATCCACTATACTTACATATAACCCTTTGGTAATTCTAGTGATACTAATCTGGTCTTGAATTGCCTTCATAAATCCCTCTATTTTATAAACAAATTTGCAGTTTTAGTCATTCGTTCAATACTTTTTTGTTGGCATATTTTTGGTTGATTCCATATGAATATACTCCATGGAGGATCTTTCGATCCTCTTCTTGAATCTTAGCCATTTCATGGGCTTCATCTTAAGCTGAACAGATTTTGATTACATCTGACAAATATGGTGGCATGTACCGACGTTATCCTTAACTATTACTTGGCTAACTGATGTATGCTTATTAGAAAAGTATTTGTATGGTTATTTTTATCTGTTTATCATTTTTCTCTGAGAACATCCATCAACCTTTTTCCTTTTTGATAAGGAAGTATTCATCTATATAACTGCCTGATGATGATGGGTCTTATATTTCATAATATTGTAAAATTTTTGTGAGGATATTTTTCAGATGTCTTATGTTCTGCTTTATATTTTGAAAAGTATATATTAAAACTAGCACACATAGGTGTTGATTGCTTTAAACATGCTTTTCTTATTGATTATTGACTTAAGAATTCCAATAGATCTCTTCAGATACACAGGCGCAACTTTCTCCTTGTAGCTTTTTTGCTTGATGTGCCTTGCCTAGAAGAGATCAAAGTATTTGTACACATCTCCTTCACCATTGTTTCAATTGGACCAATGACTTTAAGTGCTCTTCTTGAAGTCTGTCTTTGCTAGCATACATTAAACAACTTTGCACTCATTAAGCTTAAATTTGTATGTCGTTGATTGAAGATATTTCCTTTTAGAGTTTTTGTGACACTGCTTCCTCTTATTTCTCTCTTTATCTCTATGCCTACTCCTTCTTAGTTTCATAGGCTAGATTATCATCCATGTCATGGCCCCTAACTGTGAGAGCATTCTGAGGTTCTACTCCTGGACATCTTCTCTTTCTACTCCCTCTCAGTGACTTCAGATGCCACTGGTTTAAATAATATCTATATACCCAGCCCTAGTTTCTCTCTTGATCCCTAGTCCCAAATCACCAGTTACCTATTAAACATTTCAAACTGGATGTCCTTTAGACATATCAAACTAAACATGTCAAAAACAAAATTCATTTTTTTCTCCCCCAAATGCATCCTTCTTCTGGATATTTCTATTTCTGCCAAGGACACAATCATAATTCTAGTCATCCAGCTTCATAACCTTGTCTTGGCGTCTTCATTGACCCAAACAACTGCTACGTCTAATTGATTTCACCTCCACAGCACCCTTGCACCACCACCACCACCACCACCACCACCACCACCACCACCACCACCACCACCACCACCACCACCACCACCATCATCATCATCATCACTTTCTCTTATTCTCAATTTTTTATATGGTGTTCAGGTAAATCTTTGGATAAATTACTATTCTGTTATTAATATCTTATATCCAGTGTTCTACAGAAGATTGCACAAGTAGATATAATAACTGGTTTTTTTGGTTGAATAAAAATAGTATAATATAAGCTTTACCCTGAAGACTGACACAGAACATCTTTGGTACCACTCCAGAAGTACAAATTAATGGGAGTAGCATGTACATCAGTCTACTTCTGTATTTTTTTATCTGTAATTTTTTGTCATTATAGGTTATAAGTATTTTAGATGCTTGCATTAATCTGAAATGCTGTCAAGTATTTTATTAAGCAATGCTATGTCTTGGCAATTGTGGGCTACAATTTGGTTTATGATAGATGTCCAGATCTAATATGGTTTATTGACTGAGTTCCATAAGATATTTTGAGGTATGCATTATAATAGGAAGATTTATCTGTTGATCCATGAAAAATAATAAATTTCTGATGTGCAATTCTGGTAGCTATTAATATCTTCCTAGGTATTTTGTAGACGCCAAATTTTTATAGCCCATACTAACATATTATGTTGTCTCCTTTGTTTTCTTCTATAATCTGCATTGATCACTAAGTCTGGGCTCCTTAGGGATAATGCTTCAGTATTTTCTGTTGACAATGACCTGCTCCTGAATTATTATCATAAGCTCTTCTATTTCCACAGACAAACATGACTCAGACATATGTTCAATTTCTTTTTTGACAGAATTCATGTCGATAATTGGCTGAATTCGTGAAATGTCATCCATGGAAGACCTTTGGATTCTGCTTTTGGATGTAAGTCATTTCCTATGTTCCAAGTGGAGCGAAGCCACTTGCAATTATATTTGACAAATCCAATAGCAGGTATCCATTATTAGACTTTTGCTTGGTGAAGTAATATCTGATTGTTCCAAAATAACTCTTGCTATTGTTGAACTCATTTTTCATGTACCTCAATAATGTCCACCTTTATTATCCCCGATTTTTTTGTGGGTAAGTTGTTTATCGTCATCTTCACAAACGAGTTCCCTACTCTTTAGAGCTTATAACTCAAGACTCACAAAATTTTCAAATTCTTAGATTTATAGAATTTCAGAGTTAGAAGAGACATCAGAGATCATCTCATCTTACAATTCTAGGTTTATGGAATTGTAGGATCATAAATTTATGGCTTGAAGGGACCTGAGAAGCCATCTAGCCCAAAATACCCATTTTATGGATGAGTAACTGTGACACAGAGATTCAGTGATTTGCCTAAGGTAATATAGGTATAAGCAACAGAGCCAGAATTTGAACCCAGATCTTCTGACTCCAACTCTGACTTGCTTTCCATTGTACTACTCCCCTCTAACCTATACATGATCTCTAGTGGGAAAGAATCCACTACCTTCTGAACATTTTGTTTCACTTTGAGATAATTCTAACTGATAGCCAATGTCTTATTCATATGAAGTCTCAGTTTTCCTCTAGGAAACTTCCACTTACTTTTCCTAGTTTTACTTCCTAGTGTCAAGCAGAACAAATCAATACCCTCTACATCAGATTAAGGTAGCAAATAATATCCATTGTCTCCTATATATCCATCTGCCTTCTTTGGGTGAAATTTGGTGAACTTGAAAAGTTTTTCTATCTTACTATAAGTGTTCACCATTCAATGAAAATACAAGCTCTTTATACATAGGAGCTTCCTCTGGCCCTTAGAATCATACTCACAGATAAGTATCTTTGGAACCATAGTTACTGTCATTTGTTAAGATAACTACATGACTGCTAGATTCCTTGTAAAGTATAAGAGAATGTCTAGAAAGCAGAAATTAGAGTTTTTAAGAATCTATAGGTTACATGTGAAAGACTCACATATTGATCAAGAATAGTGTGTGTATCACTTCTTAAATTCCTACTACCCACCCACTCACCTAAACCTCAGCAAAGCCCCGATAATCCATAGTCTCACCATGCATTCCAGAGCTGCATTCACCTCTTATTCTGAGTGATGAAATAGTGTAGGTCATCCAATGAAAAGAGATATTAATGATCCCCATTTCATTTAGCAAATAGGATGGAAATGCTTATAGGAGTAATGCACTTAAGCAAATGCTGGACCTGTCAATGAATGAAAATTTGAAAGCTGAAAAGGAAGGGCCTGGGTTAAATTCTAATATTGGTAAGTAGCTGGATTGTAATTGCTATACATTTCAAAATAGACAAATGACTCCTTGTCCTCTAGTGAGAAAGAAGGTCAACATTCTCTATTTATGAAAATCTAGTTCTATCTCAATAACAAAAATATTTTAAAATGTTATTAAATGAATGCATTTTCCAGGGAGAACTTACAATAATCTGAGATCAGAGATTTCAGATTCCCAGCTTGTCTTTTTTTCCTTTCATAATTTACTTATATACAGGAGAGTGGGCAAGATGAAAGTACATTTCAGAAGGAACATAAATTTTAGATAAGAGGATAGATTAATACATACATGTCAGCTTACAGAGAGGAACTCAGTGGGATGCTGCAAGTCCCTATCCTTGGCACTGTCCTATGCAACAGTTTTAGCAATGACTGAAACAGAGATACAGATAGTATGCTTATCAATGTAAAGTATGAAGGGGGTGGAGGGAGTTGATGGGGGCTTCCCTCGTCAACTTGGTGAATTCTCCAATGAACTGGATAAAATTACAGCATATGAACTTGAGTCTGGAGGCATTTGAAGGGCATCTCACACAGAAGTAGGCATGTACACTAGTACTTGGCTAGGACACAGGGAACCCCTCTGATTGATTTCCAGAACAAGATGATTGGTTGATGACCAAGAGTGAGTTAGGGGGATGGATTCATTTCAGAAAAAACTGCCCTTCCCTATTTCCTATTCTTCCTGTTCTGGTTCTCTCTGTCTTTCTCTCTGTCTCTCTCTCTCTGTCTCTCTCTGTCTCTGTCTCTCTGTCTCTGTCTCTCTTTCTCTCTGTCTCTCTCTGTCTCTGTCTCTGTCTCTCTCTGTCTCTCTCTGTCTCTCTGTCTCTCTCTGTCTCTCTCTCTCTCTCTCTCTCTCTCTCTCTCTCTCTCTCTCTCTCTCTCTCTCTCTCTCTCTCTCTCTCTCTCTCTCTCCCTCCCTCCCTCCCTCCCTCCCTCCCTCCCTCTTCCTCTCCATCTCTGCCTCTGCCTGCCTCTGTATTTCTCTTGTCTTTAAGTCTCTCTCTTCTCCTGTTTTCTAGACTCATTCTTCCCACTTTCTCTTTCCCTCTCCTTTGAACTTTCAAGTCAGTACGCTGCACAGCAGAATAAGCCTTAATTCTGGATACAGGTGAAGGATATTTCTCCATCCTCTCCAACCCTCAAGGGATACCTAATGGTAACTTTTTGTAGAAGTACATGCAGTGACCTTCTCAACCAGATAGATTAGTTTATGGCAAAAGTTCTTGAATTTCATGCTTTTCCACAGAGGAAGAAAGAATGTAGGAGAGATAGCTAAAAAGGGCAAATGTTATCATTCTCATTTTACGGATTTGAGAAATGAAGTTTCAGGTAAGTTAAAGGACTGGCAAGTGTTAGAGCAAGGATTTAAACTCAGTTTTCACCTGAATCCAGTTTTAGGACTTTTCCCATAACACCGCAACAGTCTATTTATTTGTTACACTACATGAATAAATGGCATGAATTACAGAATTAAAATTCAAAAAGATTTCGGTGTCCTGGAGTAGATCAAAATCAATAAGGTGAAACGATGTACATCCATATGACAGTACCGTAACATCAGAGCTGAAGACAATCTTAGAGCTTTAGCTCTTCATTTTACAGATGAAGAATGGGACTGTGGAAAGAATGTTGGATTTAGATTCTGAGAAACTGAGTTCAAATCCTTCTCTGATGTTGAGTTATCTTTGTGAACTCAGGCAAATCATTGCATCTCCCTGGGTCTCTGTTTCTTCCTTTGTAAAATGAAGGCGTCAGACCAAACAACTTCTAAAGTCCTTTCCAAAGCTAAATTCAGTCCTTAGTTCAGTGCCTGGCGTAAAGTAGTGCTTAATAAATGTTTATGGATTGACTAAACCCTTTATGATAGAAACCGGTTTAAAGAGAGCGAACTGACTTGCCTAAGGTCATACAAATAGTAAATAAAAGTCATCATTTAAACTCATATCCTCTAACTCCTAATCTCACACTTTTTCTAATACACAATAAGTAATACCAATGTTGCCTTAACTGACAACATTTGATGAGTTTTTCTCAATATTAATCCTTCTTGTCTTCTCTGGAGCATTTGACAATATTGGCCAGCTGTTCTTCTAAATACTCTTAACTCTCTGGGTTGTCAAAACATTGTTTTCTCTTGATACGCCTAACTGTATCCTTTGCTGGATAATGTCCATTATGTCCCCTAACTGTGAGTGTACCCCAAGGCTCCATCCTGGGGTTCTCTTCTCTTCTCTCTATACGCTTTCTCACTTGGTGACCTTGCCAATTTTCATGGATTTAATTATCATCTCTACGTAGTTCAATCAATTAATCAACAAGTTTTATCCTGTGGTTTGATGGGGATACAAATCAAACCCCATTTCAGGTTCTTATCACCTCTCATTTACATTATTGCCACCTAATGGGTATTCTCCCAATTCCAATCCAGTCTCCACATACCTGCCAAAGTGAGTTATTTTTAATACATTTTCTCAGTCCATATCCCTGGGTAAAACTTGATGTCCCTATGAAGCATAGAAAACTAGACAGTACAATACATCAGCATATCAGATTAAATAAGGAAAAGAAGCAGGCTTATTAGGAGCCAGAAAGATGTAAAATATTGGCTTACAGGGAAAAGAACATTAAAATATAATATCTTTGTCTAATATATCCGCATATCTGTCCATATCACTGTCACTGTCCAATGATTCTGAGTGACTTCTAGAAGTAAGTACAAACTCCTCTACTTGACATTTGAAGTCATTTGTAAGGTGTTCCCAACCTGCCTTTCTAGAATCATTACATATTACTCCTATTGACAAACTATTTTCCAGCCAAACTCACCTCAGTGTCCAATGAACATGGCATTTTGTGCATTTGTACTCACTTTCCTCATCCCTGGAAGGTCCTCCCTTCTCACCTTCAGATCTTGAGAGTTCTAGTTTCCTTCAAAACTCAACACAAAGGCCAGCCTCCCATGTGAAGTCTTTCCTAATCTATCCAGCTGCCACTGCCAATCACAGTCCTCTTGTATTTCTTTTATATTAACCCATATAAGCACATAGTTTCTCTCCCAATAGACTATAAGCTAAGTGAAAGCAAGTGCTGTTTCACTTTTGTTTTGGTATTTGTGACACATAGCACAATGTCTGCTTGTTGATTGATTACTTGGCTGACAGAAGAAGACAAATGCATAGAAGTTAATGGGAGAGAGACGTTTCAATAAAAGGGAGAACTTTCTAATATCTAGAGCTGTTCAAATTTAGAATGAACTGCTCTATGACTTACTAAACACCTTATCACTAAAGGTGTCTAAGCAAAGCCTGGATGATCAGCTGTTGGGAATATGGCAGAACAGATTCCTGTAATGAATGGAAATGTAGGAAAAATGACCATTAAGGTCCATTCAAACTATAAAATGTTTAGATTCTATAATCCATTTCTCATGGCCATATAATGAAAGAAGACATTTTCTTCCTATTTATTTTTTGTATATTTTCTCAGTTCATATACTTGGGTAAAACAATGTCCTCATGAAACATAGAAAAATAGATAGCACATTGGATTAAAGAAAGAAAAGGAGCAGGATTGTTAGTACTCAGAAAGAGATATAAAACATTTATTTGCAGAAAAAAAGGAACATTAAAATACAATATTTTTATTGAATATAAAATATACTTATAAAATTCTAGGTAAAATGAATTTGTCAATGATTTTTATATCAGAGATCAAATATTATGAATACTACTTCTGAGTAAGAAGGAATGTGCTGTGCAAAGAGTATTGAATTGGAATCCAGAGGATCTGGACTCAAATGAGGAATCCAGGCTGTTCAGTGAGCAGAGTGCTAGGTGTAGAGTCAGGAAGACCTGAGTTCAAATCTCTTCTCAGACACTTAGTAGTTGAGTCAATTTCGGCAAGACACTAAACTTTTCTGTCCTTCAGTTTCTTAACCTGTAAAATGAAGAAGTTCAACTTGGTCTCTAGAGTCCCTTCCAGCTCTAAATCAATGATTCTTGGATTCTTGTTTCTAGCACTTGTCACCTGTGTAAACCTGAGCAAATCATTTAAACTCTTTGGACCTTCCTTCATCTGCAAACTGATAAGATTATCTGTGAAATCTCTTCTAGCTCTAAATCAATTTTGATAACACAGACATATCTCAAGATGTCACTTCATCAGGAATTCTTGACTCAGAGGGTCATTTTTGCTGGAAGAGTCTTTGAAAAATTATATAATCCATTCTCCTGCCTTCAGAAAGCCATGCACTGAAGTGTTAGAGGTAGAAATCCAGCAATTAAAATCTAAATTTATTTATTATTCAGTGATCTGGGTCCATGATAATAGTCCCAGAATTCATTCACTCACCCCTAGAGCCCTGGGCAACCTTTTTTCTTTGCTAACACTAAGTCTGAGAGATGGTTGAATTCCTACTGAATTGTCTGCTGTAGACATAAATGGAGCCCTACACACACACACACACACACACACACACACACACACACACACACACACACACCACTGACATCAACAGAGATCTACTCTCAAATTTAGCGTCAGGCTCATTGTTTACGATGAATGCAATGCAGCTGCTCATGTCCACCCTTTGTTTAGGAGGAAGATTTACATCTGTGTAATACAAAGCTTTTTGTATCCATCCTCACCTGTTAAGCATTTTTTGTTTGTTCCTCTTCATTACTACAATTTGGAGTTTCATGTGATAAACCCAGTAAACGCCAATACCAGATAATACATATTGGAGTTGTGTTAAAAATGAAACTCTTAAGATGAGGGACCATGAAACCTTTAATCTGGATATTTCACTGGTCTCTAGACTGTTTTCTTTTTCTTCTTAATTTTGTATGTGGTTACTGATTCAATTGAAAGTCTGAAAGACTCAGTCCAGATGTGACCCAAGGTTCAAGCCTGGTGCATTTGAGTAAGACTCTCCTCATCACTGCAGAGAGTGATTATTCAGTGCTGTGTGTCTGCATGAGGGATGAAGGTGTCATGCAAACCTCAGAGGCCAGAGACCCATTGACATGCCTGCTGCTTCCCAAAGTCTTTTATGTTTTCTTCCCTGTCCCTCTAAGTAGAGAATATGGAACTTCGTGTGTTCTCTACTAGACCTTGAAGCAAGAAGCAGGTCTGTCCTCTCAGACGCTCTCCAGTCAATTCTGCCCCTCACATAGGCATGTGTTGAGTACTCATTCTTTTCACTATGAAGAGGGTCTTATGTAAATGTACTGGACTTGAACCCTCAGTTACACAGGCAAAGGGTCACCCATCGAAGGCTCCCATCCAACCTCCTCACTTGATAATTTGTAAGAAAAGTTCTGTCAAACTGATCAGAGTTTTCTCACTGGTATTCCAAATGATTTGCCAGGTAAAGAGGTTTCTTCATGAATAAAGCAACAGCATTAAAATATACTATAATCAAGAGAGCAAAAGAATACAATTACAAGTAAAAGTTAAGGGTGTCTTTTGACTAAGTTTAAATGAAAAATCAGAGAGCAAAACTGTTTCTAAGCACTACTTTGCACCACAAACCAGTTAGCATGAGCCAACCCAACAGAAAAGGCAGATCCTAATGGGGGTCTGTTCTTAACACTTGGAATCACTCTGACTTGTCAAAATATTTGTTTCATTAGCTGAGTTCTGATATTCAGGGATCAGTAATCCAGCACAAATCAGTGACTTTTTTATGTTCAGACTATAGCTCTATTTGTGAAAGTTATAATTTCAGTGAAAAGAGAATTTCTAGGAAGGGATAATGAAAGGCTAAACAGGTTGAAAAACATGCCTGATTATCAAAGGATACATAATGACTGAAATATCATTTCCAACTATTTCCCATTATAAGCAGTTATGTAATTTTCTCATAGAATTTTTTTGGAAGGAACAAGGTAGGATGACTTTTTGCTGATGGAATTAAACAATAGACTATTTCATTGACAGTTATTTGAGATGATCTGAGAAAGCCAGCATGAGAATTAGGACTCATTTAATGGAGCCAAGGAGGATTTTAGTTGGTCCAATTTATAATTCCCCCCCCCCCCCAACCAATTTGTGGAAAATAGACTAGGAAGTGAAGTGAGTTTGGAATAGGGAAATAAAAATGTCACATAATGCACTCGATGGTTGGGATTTCTATATTCAGAATTAATCAATATTCTCCATGATGGGAAATCACTCTGCCACCCCAGATTACAACCCATTTATGACTAATAGTCTTAGAGTGTATTCCTAGGCTTAGAGAAGTTAAGGCATTTACCCATAGTAACATGGCTAATAAAGAATGAATAAATGAATGAATGGATGCATGAGAAGACCTCTGTCAGGCGGTGATCATGTGCCAAGCACCATGTTAAACATTAGCAATACAAATATAAAAGAAAGATAATTTTTACCCTCAAAATATTTGTATTTTAGTTGGGGTATGGAAGGTAGAGAGTACTCAGGTGACAGACTGGAAGTTAGATGGAAGTAGCAAGATGATGTAACTGTAACCTAGACTGAAACTCCCCTATCTGAACCCAGGTCCCAGGAGAGGCAGTCAGTAATGATAACTTGTCAGAGGGAAGTCCAGCACTATAGGCACTATACTACTCTGTGAGTATGAGCATAACAAAGTGGACACTGAACCATATCATGAACTGGTATGCAAAGAATTACTTATATACAAGATTCTATAGCAAATAGTCTGCTGGCTCAGACTCAGTTTGACTCAGTCAGGAAGTCCTGAGTTCAAATACTGCATGAGATACTTTATTTAGCTTTATGTCCAGGCTTCACTTCACCTCAGGCAGACTCAGTTTCCTCATCTGTAAAATAGGGATAATAACACATACCTCACAAGGTTACTGTGAAGATCAAATGCGATGACACATGTACAGTACTTTGCAAACCTTAAAGTGCTGTATAAATGCTAGCTATCATTATTATCTGAAAATAGCCTGAGCATGCCTTCTTAGTGATGGACACAGTTCAGATTAAGAAAACAGTTTCTTCATTAGTAAAGCAACAACTTATTTCTGAGATCATAGTAGGGAGGGGGGGAAAAGGAACTGTATGGCGCTGATAAAAACAAAAAGGAAACAGCAGTCTGTCATTTTAAGTGATGATCAGAGAGCCCTTATGTTGGGACAGCTAGATGGCACCATGGATAGAGTACCAGGTCTTGAGTCAGGAAGACCTGAGTGCACATCTGGCCTCAGTCACTTAGCAGCCGTGTGACCCAGAGCAAATCACTTAATCCCCTATTTGCCTCAATTTCTTCATTTATAAAATGATCTGGAGAAGGAAATGGCAAATCACTCCATCATCTTTGTCAAGAAAATCTCAAACGGGGTCGCAGAGAGTCAGATATGACTGAAATGACTGAACAAGAGTGCTAGAAGTGAATGTGTCATTAAATAGATGGATCTCGTCTTGTCTTTTTTCCTTCATCCCCTTCAAATGAAGTGACACTTCATTTATCACATGGCAGCCTCAAGGATCATTTAATTTTTTTTAATGGCACTTCAGGCAGCTAGGTGGTACAGTGAACAGAGCACTGGCCCTAGAGTTAGGTGGATCTGAGTTCAAATTTGGCCTCATATACTTACTAGCTGTGTGACCCTGGGCAAATCACTTAAGCACAATTGCCTCAAAAAAAATAATTATGGCATTCAACATTACAATGAATGTAGAGATTTTAAACAAGTCATTCACCTCTCAAGGCCTTATTTTCCCCTTCTGAAAAGTGAGGGGGTTGGATGAGGGGGAACTTTGAGTTTCCTCCCAGCTCTGACATTTTGTGATTCTATGACTGATGAATAAATGGTGGTAGGGAGGTATGCTGGGTATCCTTCAGTCTGCTGCCCTCACTGCAAGTCACTACTACAACCACACTTTCTGAAGAACACAGATAGAAAATTCATATGTCATAATGTCAAAATTCATAGGTCTTCTGTTTAACTGTAGAATAACCATGGATATGAATGTGAGAGTGACAAGCTGCAACCATTCATATTCCCTTTTTTAAATGTAACGTTACCTAGTCTGATGAGACTATACATACACATATACATATACACACATGCATGTGTGCATATATACATATATACATGTGTGCATATACATATATATGTATATACACATACATACCTGTAGATTTTTCTCTGGGCTTCAATTCCTTTCCTGAAAAATAAGGGGTTGGACCAGATGACTTTTAAGATCCCTTACAGACTCAAACTATGATCCTATGAACTGTTCATTTTGTTGTTGTTCAGTTGTTTGGGGTTTTCTTAGTAAAGACACTGGAGTGGTTTGCCATTTTCTTCTCCAACTCATTTTGCAGAGAAAAAAACTGAGGCAAACAGGGTTAGGAGAGAGCAACAAGGACAACAAACCCCACACTCAATCATCATTTCATCAATAGAGTTCCTTTGCAGTTCACATAAGTTCCGGTAGCTTGGAATAGTAGGGAAAACCTTGGACTGAGAGTTAGGAGACCTGAGGGCTAAACTCAGTCTTGTCATTAATTAGCTATGTGATCTTGGGCAACTTCCCACTGTCTCAATTTCCGGACTGGTAAAAAGAGTCAGCGAACAGCTGGGTGGTGCTGTGGGTAGAGTGCTGGGCTTGTATCTTCTTCATGAGTTCAAATCTGTCTTACTGGCTATGTGACCCTGGACAAGTGACTTAACCCTGTTTGCCTCAGTTTCCTCATCTGTAAAATGATCTGAAGAAAGAAATGGCAAATCACTCCAATATCTTTATCAAGAAAATCCCAAATGGGGTTTGGACGTGAATGGAAAATGACTTTACACAACAAATAATGTTAGCATTGTGCCAATCACTAACCTGAGATTTCCACCCAATTTTCCTTAATTCATGTTATGCATTCTTTCACCTGATAGTATAAATAGTTCCTAACAACAATCAAGAGACCCCAAAATATTAAAGCTTGTAGTACTCAACTCTTAATTGCCAGTCGGTATAACCTTCTTTTCACTGGCCGATTGTCTCTCAGATTAGTCAGAGCTGAAAAATTTTTTCTGCTTCAGGCTTATCTCCTTTTGTGTACAAACAGAAAAGAACTGATTTTAGTTGTAGTTTTCCTTTCAGGGTGAACTTTTCTAGGAGTGAGGAGGTAGGATCCTGGGGAAAATGGAACCTTCAAGCAAAGACAGCTGTTTGTTTCTCAAGTTGCATATCTAAAGACTGGGAATGCAAATATTGCTTCCTACCTCCTGAAAGCAGAGGAAGAGTAAAGAAAGTGCTATACAAACACCAGTTATTATCATTATTATTAGCAGCAGCCTAGCTCTGCTTGACCCTTGAAGGCAGAACTAGGAATATCACGTGGAAGTTGTAGAAAGGCCGACTTAAAGGGGATGTAAGAAATATTTGTTTCCCCACAAAGAGATCTGAAAGTGAAAAGGACTGCCTTAAGGCATATTGGGTTTCTTCTCACTAGAGCTTTAGGCAAAAGCTGGATGACAATACTGAGGAGGTCACATCCAACTTTGAGAGTCATTGATTCTGTGGAGAAAATGAATTTCATCTTTAACAAGGACATAACCAGAGAATAGACTTTGGGGCTCAAAATTGCATGCTATAATCAATTCCTCTCCTTTAAAAGATAAGTGGAATCTGTGGCATGGACTTCTTAGAGTAGGCAATCAGCTGTCTTAAGGGACCAATTAAAAGTACCGTGATTCAGTTTCCAATACCACTTTGGTTCCATCTTTCATTAGATATCCATCCTGACTAGGCAATTGATTTTTGTTTGTCTCTAGAGCACGGGCTTAAAGCATGTTTTGATGCATTTATCCACAATAATTCTGATACTTGATGAAATGCATTTTGGTTTGGTATGCAGAAAAGGGATTTCCTTTAACAGCTTTTTTTTTTTTTCACAATTCAGTTTTGGATTACATTTTTCTTTTGAGTATCCTGGAAATTCAGTCCTGCATCAGAGAACCATTTAATCATCAGTTCTGTGCTCTGACTTCTTCCCAGCAGCCTTCCTTCCAGCTTCAAAATTTTATCTCAGAGATCTGAATATTTTGCTAATTTGCTGCATGCTTCCTGCATGCATGCAACTAATGTTCCATTGAGTGATTCTTTGTACTTTAGAGTGAAATAAGATGGTGCTGGAAGTCTGAGTGATTCTACTCGCAGGCTGCCAGTGGACTCCACTGCTCTATATTTGTCCAGGATGGAAAATATCAGGAAAACCAGGTAGAAACAGCATTATTTCTTGCCATCTCTGTTAAGGATTGCCAGAGCTGTCATAGAATGGAATGGAGAGACTACTCCATGGGATGTAATCACAAAGCTTAAGGAGATCTTTGGGCTGGGACCCAGAGCTCCCTTTGTAGCATCTCCATACACCTCTCCCTCCTCAGCTTCCAGAGGGCCCCATTCTTCTGAATGAAAGGATATCGTTTTGGGGGAGGATTGTCAAGTTACCAGGGTTAAGGGTCATTCTGTAATCTGGAAACTGTGTGTTTGTGGTCTATATTAGGATCAAAACTCACATGTATTTGTGTGTCAAGCTACAGATTAAGGAGCACTGCCTTAGTAGAGTTTTTTTTGGATTCTGGAACCCAGGTTTGCATTCAATATACTATGAAGGGGCATGCAGAGTGTCCAACCTAGATATTTGCCAAGATAAGTTTTTCTGGGGTTTAAACTACATTCTTGGAAGGAAAGAACCCATGCCTTTTCTCAGATCATCGCTCAGCTCTGGAATATATCATCTCTCCTTCCTATCAATTCTTTTCTTTCTTTGAATATTGTTGGGGATGGAAGCTCAATTCCATGTGGACAGTCTCGGGTGGGTAAAGGTGGGAACTTCTAAATCTTAGAGTTCTCATGAGGCCCCCCATGAAACACCAGGGAATCGAGGAGTGAGACCGAGCTATCTCGTGTATTTCCACCTCTTCCCGTGAGAAACGTGATGGGAGGAGCATCCCCGCCCTCGAGACTGTCCCGGATCTGGGCACACCTATTGTTATCTAACAGGCACAGTATTCAGGTGCAAACTACATGGCCAGAGAGCTTAATTAGGGTCAGGAAAGCCTGAAGGCGCTCTTAGCGCGGAGGGGCCCTGACAGGACAGAAGGCTCCGTTTTTCCTTTCTTCGCTCTCCCCTCCCCCTCTCTCCCCACTTACACTTCTGCTTCCAATCTCTTACTGTAAGATCTTTGCCTCCATGGGAGATTTCTCTCTCCCTCCTAAGGAAGAGCTCTCCCTGCACATGTAACCAGGACCCTGAATAAAGCCTAACCCTTGTTCGACTCCGGAAAGTCTCTTCTCTCATACGTTTATCCAGTTTGGCCAACCGAAGACCTGGGACAGGTAAGGTAAGACTCAGGTAGCCCTCAGGCCTCTAGGCCTGGCAGAATATGAATTCTAGAAAAAAGAAAAATATAAACAAACCCTGAATGAACAAATAAACATTATGCTAGTATAACACTACTAAGCTCAAAGCAAGGCAAACATAGAAAGCACCCTATCCTCCTCCCAAAATGTATTGAAGAAGATTTTGAGTGTCTTGACTTTATTGTGTAAAGTTCTGAAATTATACATTATTCAATTGTGGATAGTACAAGTTCTTTTTCAATGGAATATTAGCTTTACCAAGTAGAATAACAGATCAGCATGTGAGGCTAGGAAACCCAGAGTCCTTTACTCCGTTCACCCAATTTTCTTATCCAAGTGACATCACTTTAAAAGAGACAGTAGGAGCTGTTTTAAAAGAGGGAAGGAGACACAAAATGGAAGTTTGAGGAAAAGTGGAAAGAAAAAAAGATAGTCTCATCTACTTTGTATTGACACCATTCTACCTCTCTTATTTAAGCCTGGTATGTTGGAGAAGAAAATGGCAAACTACTCTAGTATTTTTGCAAAGAAAAGCCCATGGACAGTACTGGCATCAGGATGAGTCCAACAGGACTGAACCACTAAACAACAATGTCCTTTAGTGCCAAGTAGAAGTCCTCTGCCTAGTTAGGTACTTAATAGGTATTTGTTGAATTGAATTCTATGGTTATTTAATTCTATTGTTAAAATACTTAATTGAGCATGTATTTATTTTCTTTTAAAACTAGGTTATCTGTCTATCTATTAATCTATCTACCTATCTATTTCTCTATACCTTGAGGGTAGGGGCCCTGTTTTTCTCCTTTGGATTTTCCACAGGATGTAGTGCAATACTATACATGTAGTAGATATGTATACACATACATACATCTATGCACACACACACATGCACACTTATATATCATGATACTCATAGGTGTATGTTTGCATATTTATTCATTAGACCTAACTCATGACTTCTTCATCATTGGGAGTTCTCACTGAATACCTTTCTTTACCAAAGAAGATTGGCACCTTCTCAGTAATGTATAATCTTAAAGAGTTCCCTAGTATGAAAAGTTTATTTACATGCAATTTCCCAGGGTCACATATGCTGGTATATGTCAGAGGAAGGACTAGAAGCCATGTCTTTATAACCAAGGTCAGTTCTCTACCTACTATGCCATGCTGTGTTTCACATGTGCATGTATGTGTAAGTGTGCATGTATATGTATAAGGGAATTAATGAATGCTTACGGTATATCTATGGCAGTGTGACATGGTTGTCTAAAGTGACTCTGTGTAATGGGTCCATATAAGTTGGTCAAGAAGTGTTCCCTTAGCACTATATTCCAATGTCCTAAGTATCTCAAGACTAGTCTACTCAGAAAAAGAGCTGAGCAGTGAACCACAGGGCCTGTTCAAGTTTTGCAAATAAAGATGGAGCCACCTGAATGATTTAGGAACCAAATGAAAAACAAACACAGGAGATTACTTCTCCCATACCCTGACTGGGTCATTTACTGACTATTTGTTTCTCCAACAATTAAGCAACTCTAATTGTCACAGTTCTTGTTCATGTGTAGTCTCACTATTATCGCAATGGAACTGCTTTTCTGGAATAGGCATTTGCTTAATGTTTGTTTCCAAACCCTACTGCTCACAGTAAGAAAGTGAGATCTTCATTTCCAGTGAATAGACCTTTGGTTTGTACAGCAGACAAAATGATACAATTTTAGATGGGATCACAGCTGGGGATTTTAATTGCTTTTCACAAACTTGTAAGGAGTCACAAGACATAGTTAATAGAGTTGGCCTTGGAGCCAGGAACACCTAGCTAGTAGATTCAAGCCCTTCCTCCAGTACCTACAGGCTGTATGACTCTGTCTTACAGGCCTGTAATATTGCCAAATGCAATAGAAACCAGATTAAAATGCAACTGGGAAATATTTAGCAAAGTAAATAAAAAATACAATAGGACACAGACAATGTCAACATGTGGTTTTCTAAGTCAATACAAAGCCTATAGGGATACTAATGTATGGTTCAGTGGTCCATTTTTATTTCAGTTTAACACCATTGCTTTAAGCACCTCTCTAAGAAGATGAGAAGATACCCACCTGCATTGATAGAGGAAATTGCCTTCTCAATGGAGTTACCACTCTGAATATTTCCTTTTGTAATAAATGTTCTCATAGAGTGATTTTTTTTTTTGTAGGTGATTGCTACTGGCTTTTTCCCAAGGGGTCAGTTTTTTTACTATAAAGTTTTTAAATAATTATTTAATTTAATAATAATTACAATATTAATTAACTTAATAATAAACTCATATCATTTTTAATAATGAAAGTATTATAATTTTACAAACATACATAATCCAGCAAAACAAATTCTCACATGTGCCATGCCTTAGAATATATGTCTCTTTCTAAATCTTAAGTTCATTACCTCTTCACGGGAGGTAAGTGCCATGTGTAATCTTTTAATCTTCTGGACCTATGATTTATCATCGTAATTGTCATAGTTCCAAAATCTTTTAAACTTGTTTTTCTCTTCAACATTGTTCTCACTGGTTCTCATAGTTTTGCTAACTTCGCTCTGCATCAGTTCACAGAAATCTTCCATGATTTATTTAGCTATTTTCCAATCAAAGAACACCCCCTTCAGTTCCTATTTTGGGCTACTATGAAAAGAGCTACTTATAAATATTTTTGTACCAACAAGTTCATTCCTTCTTTCTTTGATCTCTTTGGGAAACATGCCTCTTAGTGGAAGATATCAGCCAAAGGAGATGTGCGATTTTTTTAGGCATAATTCCAAATTGCTTTTCAGAATGGCTGGACCAGTTTATAGCTCCAACCACAGTGCTTTAGTTTGCCTATCCCTTCAAAGCTCCTACAGCTTTTGTCATTTACCTCTTCTTTCATCTTTGCCATTCTGTTGGGTATGAGGTGGAACTTAAAAGTTGCTTTAGTTTTAATTTCTCTAATATGATGATTTAAAGCATTTTCTTCCTATGTGGCACAATATATACATTGCTGAGCCTGGAGTCAGGAAGACCTGAGTTCAAATGTGACCTTGTTCTAGCTGTGTGACATTGGGTAAAGTATTTAATCTCTGTCTGCCTCAGTTTCCTCAACTGTAAAATGGAAATAATAATAGTCATAAATACTAGCATTTATATAGCAACTACTAGGTGCTAGGCAACGTGCTAAATCCTTCACAAGTATTAGCTCATTCAGATCTCACCATTACTCTGGGCCATAGGTTCCACTATAATACTATGGTGTCTGACACATTGTAGGTATTTAATAAATACTTCCTTCCTTCCTTCCTTCCTTCCTTCCTTCCTTCCTTCCTTCCTTCCTTCCTTCTTTCCTTCATTTAAAAACTACCTGTTTATATCTTTTGACTGTTTATTTGTTGGAGAATGGCTCTCAGTCTCATGAACTTGAATTAGTTCTTCATATGTTTTAGACTTGAGACATCACTTCAAAGATTTTTCCCAATTGTTTTTCCCTTCTAACTTTAATTATATTAGATCTATTTGTGCAGAAACTTTTAAATTTTATGTAATAAAATTTGTCTGTTTTATCTTATGTTGTTTTCTCTCTTTTTTGTTTAGTCATGAATTCTCCCACTATTCATAGATGCAAAAGGTGGCTTCTTCCTTGTTCTTCTAATTTGTTTAGGATGTGACTTCATATCCATTGAGAGTTATATGGCATGAAGTGTTGATCTAAAATGAATTCCTATCAGTCTTCTGTTCTATTTTCCCAAAAGATTCTGCTGCATAGTGAGTCCTTCCCCTAGTAACCGGGGTCTTTGAGTTTGGTGAACGTTATGTTACTATTTCCTTCTTTGTGTACCTAATCTGTTTCACTAAATGAACTTTCTATATTTTAACCAATACCAAACCAATTATCATTGCTGCTTTGTATAGTACCATTTGAAAACTGGCACCCATAGATACCCCCTTCCCACTTGTTTTCACTATTACTCTTGAGATATTTGCCCTATGAGTATTCATTTCTTATGACCAACTCAGATCGCATCATTTCTAATAACCCATTCTAGTACGTCACACTTGGCCTTAAATATCCCTAATCTTTAGAATGAAACAGAAGTGGCCATTCCTAAATCATTTCATTGTACATTACTGTATATTGCTCTAGTAGAAAAGGAAAAAAAGATTAATTGACTTTGACTCCAAGTTAACCATTTCAGTTGGTGTTTAGCATAGCAAGCCTCCCTTTGGGACTTCATACTTTGATTCTCAGAATGGAACACTCAAACCTTGAACAAAAGTTGTATCTATACAATAATTGTTTTCTACTCTATAGCAAAGCTGGGATCTTCCTCTGTATTCCAGTTCTTTTCTAGGTGTCTTTGGATTGCAGTATTTCAGAGGGGCAGCATGGTGTAAAATATACAGGGGTGGGGAACCTGTGGCCCCAAGGCCACATGTGGCCCTGTAGGTCCTCAAGTGCAGCCCAAATGGAATCCAGACTTCACAGAACAAATACCCTTAATAAAAGAATTTGTTCTTTAAAACTTGGACTCAGTCAAAAGGTCACACCTAAAGACCTAGAAAGTCATATGTGGCCTTGATGCAGAATGTTCCCCATCCTTGGCATAGAATGTTGCATAGGGAGTCAGAAAGACCTGGGCTCAAGTTGCGAGACCCTGGGCAAGTCACTTAACCTTTCAGATCCTCAGGGAGCTCTCTTAGACCTATGTGTTACAGACTAGTTGCAAATCTTCAAGGGATAGGGGCTTCCTCATCAGAAATTCCAGTGAAATCACAGGTCTTAACTTCTTTCTCCCTCTCTCTCTCTCTCTCTCTCTCTCTCTCTCTCTCTCTCTCTCTCTCTCTCTCTCTCTCTCTCTCTCTCCCTCTCTCTCTCTCCTTCTCTCTCTCTCTGTCTTTCTCTCTCTTTTTCTCTCTGTCTCTTACATCATTGATCTAACAATCTATTTTATTTCTATTAGCATTTAACATTTCAAAAACAAGGAAAGATTTAGATGACCCACAAGTTCCTTTCCTTTTTCCTTTTGTGATTTTATGATATATCTGCTTGGAATGGCATCACATTTTTACAGGATATTAATGTTTCATGGTTTCATTATCATTTTTCTCTCTGATAAAACAAGTTTCTGTAGTTTAACACAGTGAAAGAGCTGAAAACATGAATGCAACATTTTGGCATCAGGGAATAAAAAACAGGTAAGGAATTTGACTAGAAAAAGAAATGAAACATCTAAACAGATCAATCTACTTTCATTTTTCATGCTGAGAACATTGCGAAAATTAAACATATGCAAGTTGTGCAAAGTCAAGTGTGACAAGTATGTTAATTGAAGCATTTGGTGTATTGTCATCATTAAAGGCCACGGGAGAATGACTAAGCTAATCGTATTAAAGTTATCTGTGTATACAGAGAATGCTAACTCCAAGAAGTCCATGGATCTCCAATCAATTACACTGCAGAGAGAACTTAGTTTATTCAAGCTAATGAACTGAGGGAAGGTGTGGGATTAGGAGATGACTTTTGCATATTTCCTTTATGGGAAAATAAAAATGGCTCAGGTTTCAAGTGAACAGATAGAACAGTTCATTGTTGCTGAAACGTGCAAATTTTCCCCTGCCTGTGTCCCTGGGAGGTTCACAGTTGGAAAAAAGCTTCTTGACTTGATTATCAGCTATGTGGATAACTGCCCTAGTTTAAAGTCATTGAGAAACCACACACGCTGTGCACAGATGACTCAATTCATGCAAGAGGCTGTGGCAGAACCATTTTCAATAGATAATTCTATACTGGTGAAATGGTATTGAACTGTAGTTAATAATCTTTCCTTTGAGGCACAGCCCAGCTAATGAATATATTTTTTAAAATCACCATTCGTTTCTGTTGGCTTGCACTAATGTCATGATTTATAGCCTTGTACTCTAATCATCTGGCCATTGAACATCCTTCCTAATTATCCTTGTCTTATCTACATATAAATGAAAGCTAGATAGCTCTTTCTGTGACTACACTTGGTCAGTTGATTGGTCTTCATTCCTTTCTTAAACTTTTGGAGTTGGACAGATGGATTCTGAAACATGTAATTGATGCTACACAGACATGGCAAAGTGACTTTGTTGGTGAAAACAGAAGATATAGAACCTTTCCTAGAGAATTCCCAATGAAATAAAAAAATAAACTTCTTTATCTAAACCCAGTCTAATAATAAAGATTGCACTACTCAAATCCAGTTCCTGCTACTTACTTTGTAACCTTAATCAAGGTCCCCATGGACCTCAGTTTCCTTGTTTGTGAATTAAAGGAATTAAACTTCAAGATTTATATGGTTCCGTCCAGCTCTAAATCCTAAGACTCTAAACAATCTTTCAAGAAGAAACTTGCTCATTCTCTTTCTTCCTCTTACCTCACTCTTTGCGTTAACACTGTTACCACAACTCTTCGGCACATAAATATGGTTGGCAAACTCCCTCGGAGTGGCACTCTGAGCTGTCATATTTTTGTGGTTATTCATTACATTTATTTTTAATTCATTATGTTTATTTTTAATCATCATGCATGAATTTGGAAACTCTGAATAAAAGTAGCATAGCAAAAACAAATCGTCTGTTCAACGTAATTAATAAATAATGAAGTACACTTTCTCTTGGTGTTTGCAATATGTTCATCCAGCCTTCAAGAGTGAATTTTCATTTTCCTTAACACTCGACACAAAGATAATGGCAGAAGATATTTCCCTACATACTTTGAGACTATATTTAACCACTTGCTTGACATTCTTGCGGAATAGTCCAAGACCCAATTCAGACTCCATGTCATGTTTCTTTTTTGAGTTTGACCAGGTAAATAATAAAGGTGAGATAATTGTGCTGTGGATATAGCTTAGTCAAAGCCTTATTCCAATAGCTATCCTTTCCACTCAATACCTTTAAAAGATTCCAGCCAGATTGATTTATTCACTAAAATTTTCAACCTAAGATTTACCCATTAAATAGTACTAGTTAATGTTAACCTGAATGGAATGGATAATGCAATATAGAAAATGGTCCTGCCCCAGGACATGCTCAACTTCATTCTATACTGTTACATCACTATTACATTATTTTTTAAAAATCAATTTAAGGTAAGTTAATGGAGATCTCATGACCTTGACATGTCATTAAAAAGTCAACATCTCCCCCTTCTCCATTTGACTATAGTGTCTTTGAGGTCATTCATTATATCTTCTTAAATTGTGTATACCCTGCTTCTCCAAGAACAGTGCCTTGTCCAAAGTAGATATTTAAAAAGTATATATTAAATTTAATTGAAAATAGCTCAGACCTTCTCTTTGAATCATACATTATGCAAAAGTCTTGAGCTTTCTGAAATTCTTAATAAAAACCCCAAATCTCTTAGTAATAACTCTCAAAAGCCACAGTTCCCTCCAACAAGATCTCATCTTAAGTCCAGCCAAGAAAACATCTATCATGCTCAGACAAAATAGGCAACAGTTATGCTAAGGATAAGACAAAGACAAGATTGAGACACAACCATTCTCTCTACTGGTTTATTCTTATAGCCTCACAAAGATCCTTCTGAACACAAAAGAAGAGTTTGTAACAAGCAATGATCTCCTCAGTGTGAGACCTGAGAAATATTCCAAAATATACAAACACAAATGGTTCAAAATTAATTAGAATTGAAAATTGAAAGCAATACCCCCTGGCTATTATTCAGAGTCACTTGGGATTATGCCATCCCTGTTGGATTTCCATGATTCCAACTGGAAATATTCCTAAAATCCCAAGTAATAAAATAAATACCACAGCCAAAAAATGCTCATAACATTTCACTTTACTGTGAAAGAGTCTAAAACAATTTAATAACAAGAGCACAGCACTATTGTTTGACCCAGAGGAGGAATTAATACTGAGAGAAGCAACCAGTACTACCCAAATGACCAAAAGCAAAGCTACCCTGCTGCCAGTGCATGAATTTTAAATTACTATACCCAATCTACAGATGTGAAAACTAATGGAAAATGAGAGAGCTGAACTGTACATTGTCTGAGAATAGAACCCAGATAGTGAAGTTGATTTCTTCAATGAATAAAAGTCAAACTAACCATGTCTCTGAGACAGTTATTAACAGACTGCAACATATTCCCAATGATGCCATATGCACAAGAAATAGCCCAGAATACAGTGTCCAATAATTTATAATAGAAAAAAGGTGGACCAGTCACATAATGAAAGATGTCTATTGGACAGGCTGATTGCTGTATTTGTGTCTATAAAATGTAAAAATAAAAACAAAAAACCCTTCTTACAGTAAAACCTGTAGTGCATTAGGTAAATCCTCTGTGGAGTATAATGGGAGAAAGTGGACAACAGTCATATAGGATGAAGAGTCATGGACAGACCACAATCTGCAGAGCTCAAGGGATTATTTCTATAGTTGAGATGGTAGATCCATTTAAGTATTAAGGTACTGGTGACATGAGTCCTTGGAGCCCAGGGCAGCTAGGTGGTACAGTGGATAGAGCACCAGTGCAGGAGTCAGGAGGACTTGAGTTCAAATCTCACCTCAGACATTTTTGATGCTCACTAGCTGTGTGACCTTGGGCAAGTCACTTAACGCCAATTGCCTCATCCTGGGACATCTCCAGTCATCCTGATGAATATCTGGTCACTGGATTCATATGGCTCTGGAGGAGAAGTGAGGCTGGTGACCTGCACAGCCCTCCCTCACTGAAAACAAAGTCAAGTGCAAGTCATGTCATCATCTCTCTGATGGCATGGTCTTCTTCGACAATGAAGGACAAATGCACACCTTAGAGCCTACTTTCATTCATGATTCAATCCTATTCAATTTAATAAGTGTTCAAGTACCTACTAAGTGTAAAGTGCTGCAAACCAGAAGGAAACTAAACGGATCTAGGTATTCTTTATATTTTCTATAAAATTCCATGATAAATCAACATTTTCTCTACATTATCCATCAAGTTCTGTTATAACTTAGCTTATCATGGACAAGTCATATTTGGGACGATAGGATTTAGATCTGAGATTTCCATCGCTACCCTGTCTAATCTCCTCATCTTACATTAAATTCTGTAACATAGAACATAATTCAATTCAACAAACAGTTCATATAAAAAGATAAATGTCATTATAATAAATGTTGAATTGAATTGAAATATAGCCACATGAAATCAACATGAGATAAAAAAATATGGCTAACCCATGCTGTGGGCATGGGTTTCACTATATTTTTAGTGTTGTTTTTTTTTTTTTTTAATTTTTAAGGTAAAGAATCTTCCTAAATATTTTGTTATTCTGCCGACACTCATTCTATTTGGCCCAGTTTTCTAGTATTGCCAGAAAATGAATATGTTTATCTTCTTTTAAACAGTTGCAGTGAAATAAGTCCAAACATTCAATGAGATCATTTCACCTTATTTGCACATTCATCTAATTTCATTAAAAAACAAAATAAACAGAAAAGGGGGAAAGAATTCCTGAGGCAGAGAAAATATCTGTCATTTCCTAGAGTGTGGGGTGGTTGTTGTATGTATGGAAATCTCCAATAAAGGCCTAAGAATCTATAGAAACTAGAGAGAAAGTCATAGTCTGCTGAATAAAATCATGTGTCAGCTGGCAAAGAACCCAGAGGATATGATTTGATTGACAGCTGAAAACAATATTCATTAAGCATTATTAAGGGCCATTAACACAGCTCTGCACAAAACCCAAGGTCAAAGGGTGCCACTCCACAAACAACCAAATAGGACCCTCAAAGGTCAAGTTTGGTTCTCGTCACTAGCTGAAGACCGTAGATGATGGGAGCATTTGGTCTTTGGAGACATGTAAACATTATTTGCATCCCACTCTGGTAAAGAAGATGGATGAATATGTTAAATGGTTTTTCATTAAAAATAAAATGTAATTCAATAATCAGATTTTTCTCAAGCAGCTTATGAGCTGGCTCCAAAATCAATTTGAAAAGAGAAGTTCCAGAAAAATTTTCAGTAAGGGCAGAATCATTAGAACTTAACCTGGTAAAACCATTACTCGACAGGCAGGTTAGCATATAGTAGAGAGAGAAATTGACATGAAGTCATGGAGATTTGGGTTCAAATTTCCACCTGTTATACTTTCTGTGTGGTTACAGGCAAATCATTCAACTTGTTTGAGCCTCAGTTTTGTCATCTATAATATGGAAAAAATTATAACTATTGTGTCTAACTTGGATTGTTATAAGGTCCAAATGAGATAATGTAAGTAAACTATGCTATGTAATGTCAATTATTATTCTTTTAATAGGGAAAACTTTCATTAGTGGTAAGAAGGGACAATGCAGAATGTTGTACTTGGGGTCATGAGATCTGGATTTGACATTTAAACCTTGTGTTACTCTGAGCTAGTCCTTTAACCTCTCTCAGCCTCAGTTTCATTATCTCTAAAATGGGATTTTAGAGATGTAACCCCTGTAAAATCTACTGCATGGAGTTGTGGTGAGGAAAGTGCTTTATGAACCTGAAAGCGATGTAGAAATGTGAATTCTTATTATTTGGATATATAAACTCTGCCATGTTGGCTTTTAAATGTTTCCTTAGTTCATAGTCACTTTTTATGTTTTGTTTTGTTTTGTTTTCTATCATGACTGATTATAGGAGACCACTTCTAACAGATTGAATGAAGGGAAAAATCTCTCTGGCAAATGCAGGTGGCTGATAAAGCACCAAATATTTAGTTTATAATTTTTAATTTCTTAAGTTCATTTGTCTCATTATTTACTCTATACACAAACCCTGAAAGATCCACAAAATTATTTTATCCATAAAACATGCCAAAACCTTTTTAGAAGCTTTCTTTTGTCTCTCTCTCTCTTTTTTTTTTTGCAGCATTCACTCTTCAGTGTATATAAACAAACAAATGCTTTGATATTCAAATTCTTGAAAGCTCTGGAAATCAGGTGATGAATCTATCCTAAAATCATATCTTGGCACATTAAAGAAAAACACATAAAAAAATGATTTAGGCTTACATAGACATTATGTGTAATCAAGTAATTTATTTGCAAATAAAGTATGGAAGCAAAATTGTCTAGTGGAGATTACAGAATGTTGAGATCATACTCTTAGAGTTGTAAAAGCCAGCGGAGGTCATCCACCATATGCCCTGTCCAAGGTGCTAATCCCATTTATAAAAGAAATCCCAGTGACAAACAACTCTGCCACGTCTTACACAGACATGTGCATAGACAAACTGTATGCATCCAAAACATCTTTGTGCAATTTAAAGCCTCCATAACTTCAGAAATATAAACGCTTCCATCATAAAAAAAATCATTTAAAAGTTTAAGTATTTCAATTTCTTTTACACTTATTCAGTTTTAAAAATTTGAATTTTAACAAGACAAGCACCCTGTCATTATTCATTGAGTGCATGACAGTTTTCTGGATGACACCAATGGATCAGTGCGGGGAGGAGAGGGGCAGGGAAGGCGTCCTGATACCTGGCCACTTTGGTCATCTGATCTATGTCTATTAGAATTTTTATGGGATCATATCTAAATTGTCATGAATGCATCAAAATCTCATTCTTTGGAGGATTTTAATGCTATGATTACAAATGCAATCCTTTCAAGTCACTGAGCTAGGGCTGGTGAAAGTTTTACAAAGTCTGAAAATTGCCTGGAGGGGTGTATAGCAGAAGAAGGTAGTTATATTGAATTCTAACACAAAGCTAAATACTTTTAAATTTTAAATAATTAATCTTTCAAATTTTGGGGGAAGTTTTTAGCATTTATGTTTTTTGAAGTTATTAAAACTTCACTAAGGCTTTTGGGGCACCATATACTTTATTTAAAAGTTGATTAGTCCTAAATGTTAGGATAATTTTCCTTATACTTAGTGAAAATCTGCCTTCTTATAACTTCTATTGATTAATCCAGGTTCTTCCCTTTGAAGCCAACTAGACCAAATCTAATCTCTCTCCCACATAAAAGTCATTCAAATATTCGAAGAGAGCTATGATGTCCCTTTCTGAGTTTTCTCTTTTCCAACTAAACATCCTAAGGTATTTTTGGCCATCTGGGTATGGAATGCATTGAAGAACTCAACATTCTGATCACCTTTTTCTTGATAAACATCAGCTTGTCAATGTCCCTTATAAAATGTGGCACTCAGAACTATACGCAACATTCCAGAAACAGTCTGAACAAGGCAAGGAATAGAAGAACTCTCACCTCCCTACTTCTATTAATGAAACCAAAGAATGCATTAGCTTTTTTTTAACTTTCATATCACACTTCTACCTCAAATTGTCCATCATTATTGCTGTCCAACTCTTTGTGACCCCATTTTAGGCTTTCTTGACAGAGATACTGGTGTGGTGTGGCTGCTCCCTTCTCCAGATCATTTTCAAAGTGAGGAAACTGAGGCAAGCAGGGTTAAGTGGCTTGTCTAGGGTCACACAGCTAGTAAGTGTCAGAGGCCAGATTTGAACTCACAAAGATAAGTCTTCCTGACTCCTGGTCCAGCTCTCAACCCACTGCTACACCTAGCTGCCCCAGTTGACACTAAAGTCCTATGTCTTTTTCATGAGAACTGATCTCCACCATGTCTTCTTTAACCTGTGCCTGTGCAGTTGATCATTTTAATCTGAGTGCTGAGATTCAACCCATTATTCTAGCAAAATCCTTTTGGACATTGACTTTATCCAACATATTAGCTATTCCTTCTAACTTTCTAAGCATTTCATCTATGCCTTATCCAAATAATTGTATATTGAACAAAGTAGTGACAGGGAGACAGTCCTGGACCACTACATTAGAGACCTTGCTACAGATTAATATCTGTTTATCAATGCTCTTGAAGTCCAGTTAGTCAACACATTCCCAATTAACCTACTATACCATTGTCTATTCTTTACTTTGTATCTTGTCCAAAAGGATATAATTTCAGATTTTATTAAATGTCTTGCTGAACATTCAGAGACACCATATGTCTGGTATTCTTCTGACCTACTAGTCTAGTATTTCTGTCAAAAATTAGAATGACTTACTCTGGAATGACTCGTTTGTAATAAGCTCATGATCTTTCACAGTACACATGACTTTCTTTTCTAAAAGCTCATAAAACATTCCTTAATTGTAAATTGTTTCATAAGAAATCTCTTTGAGAGGCCAAATTGGTGCCTATGCTGATCCATACCAATGCCTAATTTGTCTTGGTCCTAGTTCAACAACACCCTTTTTACTGTGCCATGTTTGTCTACTTCCTCTCTTTTTTTTCAAATAAGAACATTGTTTGGCTGTGTCCAATTTCTTGTTCATCACGAATCTTAAAAGGTCACTGACAATGGAATACCACATCCACAAATTTTTCGAGTAATCTGAATTTTCTCGGACTTAGTTTGTCTTGTCCTAGTTACTGGAACTCATCAAAAATAACTTGATACTTTCTCCTATCTCCTAACTTATTTTAATTTAAAATCTTTAACTCTTGTTGATCTGCTCTTTCCAGTCTGAAAACCTTCCTCTTAGGTAACAAAAACAACCAGAATACGAATTGAATAGATTTCAACATTATCATCCCATCACCTCCAAACAGAAGTCCTAGTATTTGCATGATCCTCCTCTTGTTCTACCCTAATATCTGGGGCAGCTAGGTGGTGCAGTGGATAGAGCACCAATGCAGGAGTCAGGGGGACCTAAGTTCAAATCTCACGTCAGACACTTGATACTCACTAGCTGTGTGACCTTGGTCAAGTCACTTAACCCCAGTTGCCTCATCCTGGGTCATTTCCAGTCATCCTGATGAACGCCTGGTCATTGGATTCAGATGGTTCTGGAGGAGAAGTGAGGCTAGTGACCTGTACAGCCCTCCCTCCCTCAAGTCAAGTGCAAGTCATGTCATCATTTCTCTGATGGCATGATCTTCTTGGGCAATGAAGGACAAACACACACTCTAATATCCCCTTTATTTTTCGTTCGTATTTTTATTATTTATGGTTGATCATGACAAAATTTGTGATCTTTAACTTCTAAGCATATCAGCTTTTTTTTTTTATCTGTAAAATGGAACGTGACTTATCTACTACATAAGAACACTGGGAAAAAATGAATGGAATGTTAATTAGAAAACTTTTTTTAGTTGCAACACAAAGAAGGGATGTTACTGCTATTATAGACATTTCTTACATGTTTGTTGATTGATGGTTTAACAATATATGATTATAGCTAGTGTGATGATGATAGCTAGCATTTATATAGATTGAAAAGCACTTTGCACACGATTGGATCCTCATAATAGGAATCAAAAAATAGCACCTACTATGGGAGGTAGGAGCTATTATAATCTGCACTTTGCAGATGAGGAAAATGATCTATGAGAGGTTAAGTGACTTGTCTAGTGAGTGTCTGAGGCAGCTGTTGAAACCAGGTTGTCCTGACTCCTGAAGAAGCAGTCTACCCACTACACCACCTAGCTGTCCTATCACATGACTAATGGACATTAAAAAATGATATGAAGCATTGTTTTCAAAACACCAACAGGTGTTTTGGCACCCATTTAAGACATTTAAAAGTATCAGGGACAGAATTCCTGAAAGGCAAAGAAATGTTTTTGTGAGAATTCATGTATGTAGCAGGTATTCAACACATGCTTGTTGAATTGATTAATTGATGGGTAAATTATTTTAAAAAGAAACTATGAAATGGGAGCAAAGATGAACATTAAATTCTAGCACCCATTTTGAAAGCAGTCAGAATTTCACTTGCATACCTTAAGTTAAAAAATGGCAATCAAATTAAAATACTTGCTGAACGTTGTTATATGAACAACATTTCTTGGGACTTGTCATATACCCTGGGCTAACTTTTCTTAAATCCCCATTCTTAAGCTGGTTTGTCTTTAAAAGACGCTGACACTTTCTTCATAACTTAATGGACTCAAGGAACGTCTAGTCACCTGAGTACAAAAAGCCTCATGGTCTCTGGAAAGAGGCTGTAGATGCTTCCTCAGGCTTCTGACAATAGGTAAAAATGAACAACATAGAAACAAACAAACTGTTCAACTAAGTGAAGGTTGTTGAATATCCTTTTCATACTATGGCTAAATAAACCACCTTTTACAAACTCCTACATGTTTCCCAAGCATGTCATTTCATTCTAGTCGACCTGCACCAGGCCTCTTCTACTACAAATGCAAACAATTTTCCAGAAAACATCAGCTGGAGGCAAGGAAATTTGGACAGACATAGGAAATGAAGGATGCCAGAACAGGACAAGGAAATAGGATAAAATAGATTGGAATTATGGTAATGAAGGAGGCAACAAAGCAATGGTCTTTTTGTCTGTTTAATCAAATGACCCTTTGTGTCAATGTGTCAAACATATGACGACATTGACAAGCTCACACAGAGGAAGCAAGAAAATTTTGGAGGGTAAGGTTTAAAGGAAGGATTATAAATGTTTTTATATGAGTGGTTTCTCCTCCAACCATTTTGTTATGTTTGAGGAAACAGCCCCAAATCATTTGAATAACTGCTTCCAGCAGCCCAGTAGAAATTTTAGGAAGACAGAAGTAATTATGGAGAAAAGAGGATACTTTTTTGGACTCCTCACACCCAGTCAAAAATGAGATTTCAAGTGGTAGACACAACGTCCAGATTGGTTGGTTGTTGTCCTTCATTCTCAAAGAGGACCAAAACGACATCACTATGTCAAGCTACAATGAGTCCAGCTGTGACTGACCAGACCAATATGAGCTCAGAAGGCTCTACCACAAGTGGGGCACAAATAGGCCACATGAACATTTGGAGTAGAGATGTCTCTAAATTTATGTGTCTTGCATTTCTTTTAAACTACTGCAATTCTGCTTTGCTCATAGAGTACAGTTCCTCCCTTGATGTGGGTAAGCCATGCTGAGCAGTCCTGTACCAGTGTCTCCACATCTAACAATGAATTCCAGAGTTCTTTAGAGAGACTCCAAGAATGTCCTTATTTCATTCTTTTGACCTTCATGTAAGTGTTTGCCTTGTGTGAGTTCACTGTAAAATAGTTTTTTAGGCAAACATACTTTTGCTATTTGAACAATGTGACCAGCCCATCAGAGTTGCACTGTCTACAGTAGAGTTCAAATGCTTGGCAGTTCAGCTCAAGAAAAGACCTCAGTGTCCAGGTAATCTTCAGAAACTTCCTAAGCAATTCAGTTTCCTGGCATGGCATTGGTAGACTGTCCATGTTTCACAAACATACAACAATGAAGTCAGGTTCTGTAGATCTTCAGTTTGGTAGGCAGTCTAATCTTCTCTCTTCTCTCCAACACTTTCCTTAAGAACCCTCCAAATACTGAATTAGCTCTGGCAACGCATATATCAACCTCATCATCTTTGTCTATATCCCTGGAAAGTATACTGCCAAGGTAATTTGTCTACAGCATTCAACATTTCTCCATTTGCTGTAATCAGGGGCTCCCTAGATAAATGGTATGGTGCTGGCTGGTAGAGAACCTATCTTTTCTTGGTGCTAATTGTCAGGTCAAGATAGCATAAGCAGCAGAGAAGCAATCCATATCTTATTGCATCTCAATCTCAGAGGCTGTATTGAATGCACGATGAACTTCAAACAAAAAGTCACATACCAACTCTTCCTTCCTTCCCTGTAGCCTTTTCAAGTTAAATAATTTACTGTCAGTGTGGTAGCTTACCTCAATACTGTTTTCATCCTCCTTGAAGGTACCTGACAACATCATTGAAAATACCATATTAAAAGCCCTGTTTCACTCCATTCATGACTGGGAAAGCAGGAGAGCATTGTCCATTATCCAGAACCCATGCAAGCCTGCCATTATAACTTTTAGTGATGTCTTTTGACTTGTGTATAAATTGGATTTAAGAGAAGCAGAGTTGCTCCAAGTCAGAGGCCTCACTCTCTCTCCCAGGGTCATCAGAGTCCAGTGGCAAGACAAAGTCAAAGTGATTGGCAATGGTTCAGAATGTCTCACACCCATGAATGAGTAAGGAGGGGATCTACCCCAAACATATGAAGACTTTCCCCAGATGAGAACAATTTGTTTTCCCTGAACACTCTACACCCAGAAAATGGGGAAGAGAAGAGGCACTATGAGTCAAAAGAAGAATTAGGGACAGACATCTATTTGTAAACTACAAAATAATACGGTTCCTCTAGATGGAGCAGACTTTGTGCTTAGGGTCAAGAAGCACAAGACAAAAGAATTCAGAATCTGAATTACTTGAGTCTTGGGGTATGATATCTGAATTGTAAATGTGCTGTGATAAGAGAGAAAGATTTGCCGTCCTTTGCTGAAATACTACCCACAGCAGCATGATTGTGATTAAAATGCCATAAGCCATTTTAATGGTTCTCTGGTAGATAAAATAATTTTCTGTGAGCTTGGATATAATTCTTATTTATCTCCCTTAACTTTTTTTTTTCAGGTGTCAAGCCTTGTAAGCCTAGGTGCTTGTAAGGAAAGTTAGTGACTACACCCCAGAGGTAGGACAAATGCTAGTTTTAAATCATCTGTGTGGGAATAATGAGCCAAAGAAGCAAGAAGCCCCTCAGTGTATCCTTATGTCCTCAAGGTGGGCATTAGCCTGTAACAGAACAGTTATAGATATCTAGATCAAAATGAATTCTCAAAGAATAGCAATTTTCAGTAATACTGAACAGTGGTATGGTAAGAAAAGAGAGAGAAATTTAAAAGTCTCCGCTGTAAACAGAATTTTCTCATGTGTAAGCACAAACTTTTAGCCCTCTACTCTGTTCACTGAGTTGGAGATATTCTATACAGATCAATAAAGAAAAAAAATTCCCACAGGAGGGACAATGCAATAGGAAAGCAGACATCAAATTAGATTATGACATTATCAAGGGCCTCTGTGTTGGATGTTTGGAATATCTAGAAGTGATTTTGTATGACCTGAAGTAGAATATCAAGTGATTTTATAAATAATGGAGTAGGAAGATGACATGCAGTATTTAAGGTTATTTGAGATCGAGTGGGCATAGGGCTTCTACACTTAATGAGACTGCCTAATCCAATCCTATCAGGAATTGATTAGCTCATCTTCTGTTTGCTTAAAACACTTGGTCGGATTGCTTACAAAGAAAGAAATTCAGCTTTATCAGCTGGGAATATGAGGGCAAGTCAAGGGTCTGGCATCTCCTCCAACATTTCCTTTCTTATCTTTAGGAAGATGTTTATTTGGCTAAAGGTGGAAAAGAGCTTTCTTAAATAACACAAGGAGAGATAGAGCTAGTACATTTCTCCTTCTTGATGTTACTAAACCCCAGAAACAGATTATAGCTGTCTTTAGCTTCTATTGAATAATGCGCACTAATGTGTTGTACTTAACCTACAGAAAGGGCAGTACTTGGCCTTGCACAATTATAGAAATGAAAATTCAATACCTGAATTTCAGCTCCATTCCTAATAGCACATATTCCTTCTTTAGTTAAAGTATCCTTTACTGACAAGTACTTGTGATCTTAGAAGCTTAATGGGATGATCAACTCCAGCTTGAGTGGTCTACCAAGGGCAACCTTTCATTTACAGAACTGCCTCTGTGTTACACCTGAACAAAGACTGAGCATCTTTTGGTCCCACTTCACCTTCCCCAGGCTTCCCATGAAGTTTTCCTTCTACCCTGCATGGACCAAGTGGTTATTCTGACCTGCTTCCTGAACATTTTACTCAGAACCTGCTCCGCGTTTTCCCATTCTGCAGCCGATTCAGTGACTATATACAGAGGCAGTTTTCCCTACAACTGGAATCAGGGATCTGAAACAAAGAGGGTTCTTTTATTTATTTATTTTTAATTTCTTCTGTCAACTGGCACGTGGACACCAGTCGCTGACACCCCGGAAAGGCACTGGAACAAATCAATTTACAATTGCCTCAGAGATCACGGGGCACCAAGTAATAAACAAAAGACTTTCTAAAGAGCAAATCCTGCCAGCACCAAATCATTTCCTTCTATGATGGGGTGGTTCCCTTTATATGTGTGAGAGTAGGGCGAGGGGAAGGGGGTCTAGTCAGCAGAGACACAACAGATTACTTATGCTTTGACTTCAGTAAGACTTAACTTTCTGCTCCATCTGGCAGACATGTCAGTAAGACCTAGAAATCCAGTTTAGACCCTCCCTTGGGTGACATGTTGTACAACAGACTGGAGATGGTGCCAAAAGGTCTATTCTATAAACTCAATGCAAAGCAGGGATTGAATATTAGCTAGTGAATTGAGAGATCTTACAGACTTCTCATTTAGAAAATTCAGGCTAAAACCAGCTTAAATTTTGGCAATATATTTTGGGCAAACACACAAAAAATTAACTTAATTCACTGAACACATTAAATACCAGCTACATACAAGGTGCTCCACTATGTATCAGAAGAGTCAGGTATACAAAGATAAAGAATGACATGGTCCATGTAGGGGATATGACACAAAAACAAATTAAATGTATTCTAGGATGTGGTGATGGGAAAAGAAATCTCTAAAGAAAATATTCTAAATCAGAGGTGCCAAATACATCCCCCTCATAACACACATGATCTGGGAGTAACTCCAACTAGATTACAATGTAATGTACAAATGTTCAATAGAATAAATAAAAGTACAACAAAATATGGATAATGTTGCTTTTTAAAACTAGGGCAATATGGTGCCCTAAGAGATTATAGGTTCCATTTCTATTTGAGTTTGATACCTCTGCTCTAGGAGAATTTGAAGAGGTAGAGATCACTTCCAGCTGTGGAGAATTATAGAATTGGAAGGAACCTCAGACATCATTAATCTAAAGCATATCTACAAAATAATCCTCTCTATACCATACTCAAAAAGTGGTCAACTAATCTTTTCATGAAGACGTCCAATGAGAAAGAACCCACAATGGGAGAATGCTAATTGTTAGGAAGTGTTTGTTTTTCCTTCCATCAAGTTTCATCTGCTCATTTTCAACTTTCACCTATTATTCTTATTTCTGACCTCTAGAGTCAAGCTTCAGGAAAGACCCTTCATGGAGAAGGTGGCATATGAGCTAAGCCTTGAAGAAAGGCTACTCAAAAGGGAGAGAACAATTTTAAGTTGGAGAATCAGGGAAGACATTCTGGAGAAAAAGTAGCTTAGAGAGCTAGGGGTAGTTTGAAAGAAGAGGATTGTGGCAGGAAGAGATGAGGAAGGAATACATTGAAGCTGTACAAAATGGCCCTGGGAAAATACAGAGGGGTGAAGGAGCATCCTGAGCTCAGAGAACATTTAGCTGTCCAGTTTCACTGGAATGTAGAGTACATGAAGAACTAATGTGAAATAAGAATGAAAAAGTAAATTGGAGCCAGATAATAGCCTGAGAATTTTTAGATATTGGGATACATTTAATGAAGAAGACTCTGCAAAGTCTTTTCTCTGGACAACACCATCACAAATAGGTTAGACTAAATTCTAATGGAACAGTGGGTTAGGCACTGTACTAATCAATGGAATTACAAGTAATAAAAAGAAAGACAGTCCCTATCTTTATAATCTAATGGGAGGACATAACACACAAAAGGTGTTAAAAAAAGTGAAAGGAGGCAGAGAGGGGGTGGGGCTATCCAGAAGCAGGGCATCTTATTCCTTGGAGTTGAAAGCAGGGAGAGCAGAAGATTCAGAGTGGAGCAAGCCCAAAAGGTCAGCTTCTGCCTTCCATAAAGGAAGGCATTGGGAGAAGTTTGGTATTCTACTCTCAAACTCTCCAATCAGAAGAAAAAGAAGGTTGAGGGAGAGGTGTCAGTCAAGGCTTGAGTTAGTAGCATGGTGATGAGATTAGAGGTGACCAGCTTAACTTGGGAGGGGGTATCTTGTTCCAAGAAGTATAAGCCAGGCAGAGTAGAGAGGAATTCCTATTGTCTCTATCAGTATATTTGTCATTCTATCTACTCACTGGCCATTGTCCTAATTCAGAATTTCATCTATACTCATCTAGACTATAATAATATGTTCCTAACTGATTTTCCTTCCTCTAGGCTCTTTCCCTCTCATGTTCATCCTTCACATAGCTGTCAAATAAATCTTCCTAATGCACCTGGGCACCCAGTCTGACTAGGTCATTCCTAGCCTCAGAAACTGCTAGTGGCTCACTCGTCTTTATGGGATAAAATACAACTTCTTAGCCTGGCATTTTGGGGCCCCCAAAAATCTGGCTCCAACTTATAGTTTTCAGTCTTATTTCACTCTGATGTCATTCACAAACACCTCTGGACTCCTAGTTATTCTCCAATCTTGTCAATGTCTCATCTCAAATTTCCCCAGGGTACTTTGTCTTGCTATCTCATTTATCCCTAACACATTCTACTTTGTATATATTATCAAAAGAATATCAAGTGATGTAAAATATGTAAATCATTTTACAAATCTTAAAGTGTTATGTAAATGCCAGCTGCCATTATTAATATCATGCCAATAGATTGCAATGGCCTTGAGGACAGATTGTTTCATTTCATTTTTGTATTCCCATTGCTGAGCACAATATTCCATACGTGCCATAGTAGAAAAAAATGTTTAGCAAATCCATCCCCACCACAACCCTGTGAGACACTGAGTGTCTGCAATAAGATCCCATTTTTAAGGATAAAGACACATGATCAGAGATCTTGAGTGATTAGTGCAAGGGCACCCAACCAAAGCAGTGGAAAGAGGACTCAAACCTACATCTTCATACTCCTCATAAGGCCCTTCTACTCATAATCACTCATGTACAAAGCACTGTGGTTGGCTTCATAAGATGGTACCAATGATAACAGTTTCTATCTAATGTGTTTGGGAGACCATCTCATCATTTAAAGAGCTAAATAACAATGCAGAAGCAGTTTTTGAGTTTTCAAATAATTTCATCAGTGTTGGTTTCTCCCTCTTCTAAAGAAACTCTACACACATCAGGAAGAATTAAAATTAGTTACCTGCAGGGGAAAAAATTCCTCACTTCATAGATAAATTCTTCTCTGTGTTTTTTACTCCTATTGGAATTAAAATTCTTTTGGAATGAAAGATTGTTGATATTTCTATTTGTATCCTCTGTGCTTAGCCTAGTGTCTAGAACATATTAAATGCTTAATAATTCTTCATCCATCCATCCATCCATTCAGCCATTCATTCATTCTGGCTTGACAGCACTTCTAATAAACATTCTGGCTCAGGGGTGTGCTGGTAAATATTTAAGAACCAACTCTCTGGAAAAAAAAGAAATGTACACACACAGGCACTTAAATTTAATCTGCATTATTAACACTTTCTCTATCTCTTCCTCAAATCTAGACAATCTTTAAAAACACTAAATCACACCCTGATTTGTAGCATTTCTCAATTTTCAAGGCGTAAACGTTCTTTCTGAAAATTTAACAATCAGTTCTTGAAAATCAGTTTGAACTGACTCCAGCACACTCCTATCTGGCCCCATTCTATTTCTTGGCATAGATATTCCCTCAGAATTACCCCACAAACAAAAATGCATAAAAATAATAGTAGAAAAATTAAATATTATTTGAACTATAAACACTTATCCCCAGTTAATATGCAGAGTTCTTCAGACACTCATAACCATCAAGGGTTTCCTGACCTCTGGGTAAAGGGGAAAGAAGGTCTTTGGATTTTTTTCTATCTTTGTGGTAACACAAAGATCTGAATCTATATGTGTGTGTGTGTGTGTGTGTGTGTGTGTGTGTGTGTCTGATAGTGTGTATATTGGTGTATGTGTGTGTGTGTGTGTGTGTGTATGTGTTGAGAGAAGGTCATGTTTCTTTGTCCTTCATAGCCCACGTTCTGTTACCTTGCTTGAACTTTTCTAGCTGGCACAAATGTTAGGGTCAGTGTTTTTTTAACAAAGTTTTCATGTTGGAGGCGATAAATGAGAGTAAAGAAATTTTGGTAAATTTGAAAGGAAATCATTGAAAGAAATTAGAAGAAACCTGATGAAGAAAATGGAATGCCTTTTTGGTGTGAATGAAGTCCTACTTGGAGACTGAGAAGTGGGCAAGATGAACCCTTGATGTGCCTTAGCATCATGTGATGCCCCAAACCCTGTCTGAAAGAAATAAGTACCCAAGCCAATAGGAATTTGGCAGGTTCAGCCTTATCTCTTGACTATGTGGGCATCTTCAGCTCATTAAGTGTTAGGGAATGGGTGAAGGAAAATAGTGGAGGTACCAAGATGCTAGATGTTCCATCATCTTCCCTCCACTCTCATTCCTCTTTCACATTCTACTTCTTGCCCATCTGGGACACCTATCCTGTTGTCTTGTCATATAAGGATTTGTAAAGTATTTCCCACTAATTGAAAACCTTGATGATTTCTTCTCTCCTGGAACAACAAAGATAGCAGGAAATATCATATAAGCACACACCTGAAGAAGTGTTTTTGTACATAGATATCGGGATACCAGAGGTGAGACCCAATTTCTGGTCGGAAGATAGATTTCCACATCAAATCCTCAACTTACAGAATGTTGTATTATTTATTTTTTCTCCACAGTACTAAGCAGAAACCAAAACCTTTCAGTATAATAACTGTTCCAGAAACATATTCTAAGGAATAGCTGTTAAATTAGGTGTAGTACCACATGATCAAATCCAGCACCTTTCTGCCATCCTAAAGGGTGATATCTCTTTTGACTGAATGTGGAGACTAGAGCTGAGAAATGCTTCCTCATTTGGAATTGAGGACAATTGGAAGAGGCTGAATAACATTTTCTTTTTAATAACATTTTCTTTTTAATAGTTAAAGCCCTGATTTGGAATCTCATCTTTCTTGGCTTCTTCCTTATGTCCTGGAGAATACTCAGGACAAAAACTCTAACTCTAGACCTTTTTAGGTCTCCAAGAACTCGTGGATACTGGGGTCTACATTTGGCCAGTTATGACACATTAGTGGGTTCTGTATGTTTCTTATTATAAAATCAATGCTTCTCAGAAGCTCCCTGAAAATGAATGAGAAAGTAGTGCATAAATTTTCATTAAACCACATCAGGAAGCTTTCCCTTAAGACTTGGTCTGGCATAATTTTTTCCTGTATATTTGCATTGTTAGGGGTATTTCCTTTATGAATGAGGTTACTACGGGATATAGCAGACTTATTGGATGTCACCCCCCACTCAATGAACTCCAGTTTGCTCCCGATTGCCTCCAGGAGCAAATACAAAATGCTCTGTGTAGCATTCAAAGTCCTCCATAACCAAGCCCCGTCCTTTCTTTCCAGTGTTCTTACACCTTACTTCCCAACAAGTACTCTTCAATCCATGCTGCTCCACAAATAAGACACTCCATCTTTTAGCTCTGTGCATTTTCTCTGTCCCCCATTCCTAGGATGTTCTCCATCCTCCTCTCCAACTACTGACTTCCCTGGCTTCCTTTAAATCCCAACTAAAATCCCACCTTCTACAGGAATCCTTCCCCACCCCTCTTAATTCCAAAGCCTTCCTTCTGTTAATTATTTCCTAGTTGTCCTGTCCATTGCTTACTTTGTATATATTTGTTCATGTATTATCTCCCCCATTAGATTACAAACTCCTTGAGGAGATTGTCCTTGCCTCTTTTAGCACAGTGTCTAGCACATACTAGGCACTGAATTAATGTTGATTGATTGATTACAGTTCATAGACAACATTTCAGTTGTTTTGCCCTTCTGGTGATGTTCTCATCTCCATAACAGACAGACTTAGCAAACTTTGTGTAGCCAACGGCTCCCTAGGTGATATTTGTGTTTTCTCGTGCACATACGTCACTTTATCTTCCTCAAGAGACCACACCATCCCTGTGGCTGGAGACTTTTTTTTTTTAATTTCCTTTGTATTCTCCCACAGCAATAACTACTAATTGTTTCCTGAACTCCACATTCCATCACCCTTATATATTGTTGCCCATATCCAGAAGGCACAACTCTCTCCAGCTCCAGCTCTCAGAATCCTTAGCTTTGTTCAGGGCTCAGCTGTCTGAGGTCCTTTCTTCATGAGATCTCCCTGGGTTCCACTCAGTTGTTAGTGTTCTCTCTGTCTAATTAATTTGGATTTGTTTATCTTTGTAAAGGTTATATCCCCAGTAGAATGTAAATTCCTTGAAGTTAGAAGGTGTGGCATCACTTCATTTTCTCTATCCCCAAAGCCTGGCATAGTTGCTATCTAATAAACGCTTGTTGCATGTAACTGAACTGTCTTTTACTTCTAAGAACAAAACAAAACAACAAAACTCTAGCTTCTCTACTCATTTTTCTCCTTCCCCTCCTCCCACTCCCCTCTTCCAGTCTTCCTGGTTTGACTTGATTTCTATTGAATCAGAAGGGGCAAGGCATAGAAACATTTAGTGAAGGCAAGCATTCAGATGCATTCTATGTTCATGATTCCACTTCTGAACATGTGAAACTGAGAATCATCAATTATTGTTTTCTTTCTGCTTTGTTTCTCTGGGACCTCTGGGTTTCTCTAGATAATGATTTATTAAAAAAGGATACAGAAATAAAGGTACTTGGCACTGCTACCTATAAGAGATTAACTTCTTTGCTAACATGTTCACCTGGAACATTTCACATGTTGTGGTATGACTAAAGATGCCCATTGCTAAATGTTTCCCAGTGATGGAGGGTTAAGGTCAGTTATAAAAGAGCATGAAATAAGCTCTGAGGATAAATCTGAAGGATATGGCAACCCTACTAATATCCCCTCTTGGATGCATTCTTTGTCCTGATCCCCAAGTAATACAGGAATAGGTTACAAGACCCCCAGGAAGCAGAGGTGCCAAATGAACCCCTTACTAACTGCCAAGGTGCGCTAGCCATATATAGGGAAGATGGGAAGAAAAACCCTAGATTATCACAATCCAATGTGCTGAATACCTTCTATCTGCTTCCTCACTTTGAAAATTGTCCTAAAAAGTTGTCATAGATGACCAGGGTGCACCAGCACTAAAGAGAGTAAGAAGCTGACTTTAATACTGACTAAATCTGGGTAGAGTATTCATCTCTGCTCCTCCAGTCAAGGTAAACTTTTGCACCCCTCTGTCATTGCTAATACCATAGTAGCTCAGAACCACAGAACTCCAGAGATGGGAAGGGCTTCAGAAGTCAGCTAGTCCAATGCCACTATTTACAAGTCATCATTAATGGAATTAATTAGATATTTGGGCCAAAAGGAAAAGATGGGAGTAGCAAAGGAGGAGACCTTATGAATAGTATAAATAAACATATATGGTGTAATTTAAAGGCACCTGAAAGGCTCACCTGCCCTCAGCTACCTCTGCTACTGCTCTAAAGGTAAATTGCAGATACACTCTTTTTGGTCTTGAAGGATTTTTTTCAGCTTTCTAGACTCTTCATGGTGTAGTAGAAGGAGCCTTCCGTTAGAAGTTAGTAGACTATTTCCATTCCTGGCTCTGCCAATAACAAGCTCTATGACCTCAAACAAATCCTTTATACTTTCTGGATTTTGGTTTTCTCATCTATTAAATGAGAGTGTTGGACTAAATGAGTCACAGGGTTGTTGTACAGAAAGTGCCTTGTATGCTATAAAGTAATATTTTCTTCCTACTAGTCTAGAACAAGTTTTTACTAGACTATAAATTTTTTATTACTAAAGGTCCTTGTTACTACATATATATTATATGTCCTTCTTTCATACTCCTGTTCTGGTCTTCATAGCTCTTCTTCCTCACTCCCTGAGCTCCACAGTGGGGGAATTAAAGGGAGGTCACGTTAGGTCTGCAGAGGACTGAGTGGTCAGATAAAGAATTTAGATATATTACAGATGTGCCATTTGAATTCTATTTCTGAGCACTGCTGAATTAGAAATCTGCGATAAGATATGGGTTGGAGAACAATACTGAAAAAACCCTAAGTAAATGAGAGGCTTCATTCAGCTTTAACATTGCATCAATTCATTTTTTAATCATTTATTTACTTATTTTTAACATCATTAAAAAATTATTTCTAAACTCTCACTCATTAAGAAGGCAAACACAATGGTATCAGTGTGTGATAGGATATCAAATGTGGTCATGAGAAACATTTCCATATTAGCCATGTTGCTAAATAAACAAGTTAAAAGGAAGAAACATAAAGAAAGTGAAAAAAGTACCCTTTAATCTTTATACTGAGTTTATCAGCTCTCTCTGACTCTCTGGAACTGAATTGTTCATCACAGGTCCTTTGGAATTGTCTTGGTTCATTGTATTGATCAGAGTAGCTAAGTCTTTCACAGTTGATTGAACACAATTACAATATTGCTGTTACTGTGTAAAATATTCTGGTTCTGTTCATAAACATCAGTTCATATAAGTCTCACCAAGTTTTTCTGAAACCATCTCCCCCTTTGTTATTTCTTTATAGCATAGTAGAGCTCAATCACAGTCATATGCCACAACTTGTTCAGTTATTACCCAAGTGATGAGCATTCTTGCAACTTTCAATTCTTTGCCACCACAAAAAGAGTTTCTATAAATATTTTTGTAATATAATTTTTTTTTCCTTTTCCTCTGATCTCTTTGAGGTACTGATCTAGCAGTGGTATTGCTGGATCAAAGCATATGTGCAGTTTTATAGTTGGACATAGTTCCTTTGGGCTCAGTTCCAAGTTTTTCTCCAGAATGTTTGCACCAGTTAACACCTTCACCAACAGTTTATTGGTGTGCCTGCTTTCTCTCATCCTCTCCAGCATTTGTGATTTCTGATAGGTGTGAGGTGGTACCTCAGAGCTGTTTTAATTTGTATTTCTCTATTCAATAGTAATTTGCAACATTTTTTCTATGACTATAAATAGATTTGATTTCTTCTTCTGAAAATTGCCCATTCATATCCTTTAACCATTTATTAACTGAGTAATGTTTTTTTTTAAAAATAAACTTGGCTCAGTTCCCTGTATATTTGAGAAGTGAGACCTTTATCAGCGAAACTTGCTATAAAAATTTCCCCCCAGTTTCCTGCTTTCCTTCTAATTTTGGCCTCACTGGTTTCATTTGTGCAAAAATGTTTTAATTTCATGTAATCAAAATTATCCATTTTACTTCCTGTAATCTTCTCTATCTCTTGATTGGCCATAATGAACTTATTGAAATGTAAAAGAATCAGGTTGGCATCTGCTAACACCTCAGCTTGGATCAAAGTCTTCTGAAATTGGGTCTGAGGGAGGAAATAAATGCAGAGGAAGTGGAAGAGAAAATTGGAAAGAGAGAGGAGGTTGGAAGAGCCTTCAACTTGAGCTATAGGGTTCTTTGGAGGCACAGGTAGCAACCAGTCCAACTGTATCACTGCCATGCTACAAATGATGGCAATTCATAATTTCATAGATCCATTCTCTGACTTAGAATAAAGAGAATCATGTAATCATGATCCCTGAACACATCACCTCCTCCAGGAAGATGATCCATAGAAAGGCAGTTTAGTGGAGCAGAAAAAGCTTGAGAGCTGGAGTCAAGAAATAGATGAGTTTAAATCCTGACTTACTAGTTTCGTGGCTATGAGTAAATCACTCCTCAACATCAGTTTCCTCATCTATAAAATGGGGAAAGTGGTATAGTATTTACACTGTAGGGTAAAGATTTAATAAAATAAAATTTGTAAAGTACTTTTTAAACTTTAAATCTCACAAAAGGCTACTATGTTATTAGTCCTTTATCCAAAGAATGCAATGAATGTTCCTACACCACCAACTCTTACTCAAACACATCAGCCAGATTAAACCTATTGGTGTACAGACTGTAAAAGCTAAACTTTGTAAATGAGACTTTTTAAGCATCACAACACAAATTAAAATTCTATTTACCTAGTAGAATTTGCTTTAAACAACCTACTTTTGCCAATGCCCAATTTCTCCAATTAGACAATAGCACTTTCTACTAAATCTACCACAGGGTCATGCATATACAGATTACTTTTGATTGGCTAACTTTCTACAACAATGCAATGCTAGCCTTTGCACAGGAAAGGAGGATCACTGATGCTTCCACCAAAAGATTAAGTGTAGACTCTGAGGAGTTTTACACAGAAACACAGAATTTCGGCCTCTGAGGCTACCTAGTCCAGTCTGTATAGGAAAAATGGCCATCCAGCATCTGCTAGAAAACCTCAAAGATAAGGAAAAATTCTCTCTCTCTCTCTCTCTCTCTCTCTCTCTCTCTCTCTCTCTCTCTCTCTCTCTCTCTCTCTCTCTCTCTCGTCATTCTACTTATAGATAGGTATCATTATTAGAAAGGTTTTCCTTAGAAGTATCAACTTGTCTTTTTTTTAAAGTTTCCATAAATTTTCTTTTTAGAGTTGGATAGAACAAGTCTAATCCCTCATCCGTATGATAGCCCTTCAAATACTTGAAGAAAACCATCATTGCCCACTTGAATTCTGGCGTAAACATCCTCAGTTCCGTCAGTGTATCCTCCCATGGCATGGAACCAGATCCTTTCCTTCTCATTGCCATGCTACAAATTGTCTGCAGCTCATCAGTATCTTTCCTAGGTTGTGGAGCCCAGAACTGAGAAGAATACTGCAGAGGTCATTTTAACCAGAGCAGAGAGCACAGCCGAATACTGACCTGCTCATTCTTGGAAGCTGTTGCTGTCATAATTCAGTACAATATCACATTAGCCTTCTTGCTTATTCTTTCACACTTGTGACTCATTGAACTCAAAGTCCATTAAAACCCCCCAGTTTTTTTCAGACAAACTGCTAACTAACCATCTCACTCCCACTCCCAAACTGGATTTCCTGAACGCAAGTATGAGAACTATACAATATCCTTATACTATACTATATCCTTAGTGAATTTCATGTTATCAGATTTAGCTTAGGGTTCTAGGGCAGGGGTTCTTAATTTTCTTTGTGTCACAGACTCATTTGGCAGTCTGTTGAAGAGTATTGAGCCCTTCTCAGAATCTATTTTTAAATCATAATTGAAGGAAATGTTTGATTTCAGTTAGAAGTAAGTTAGAGCAAAGATGTATTTTTTCCCATTCAAGTTCAGATGCCATGGAATCTGTCCACAGACCTCTGGGTCACAGGTTAAGAACTCCTGCTCTAGGATTTCTGGAATTTTGCGAGGAATCCAAGTCAAACTCATTGGCCCATAATTGTCAAACTTCACTGTTTTTCCCCTTTTGTGAAAAATTGGTCTTTCTCCACTCCTGCTTTGCCTCTTCTATCCTTCAAGACATTTCAAACATTGGTAATCACATCCTCCCTTTCTTTCAACACCCAAGAATGCTCATAGGACAGGCCTCTCAAATTCCTCAAATGAAGTTAGGTGCTTACTTACAATCACCCTATTTGTATTGACCATTAACTTCCTATTCTCATCTCACCCCACCTTCCCGTGCTTTCCAGTCCAAATATCATTTTTCTGGTCAAAAAGAACCAAAAAAATAATAAAAATTGAGAAGCTCTACCTACCTTTTGTCTTTTGTCAGCTGTTATCATCTGAGTCATGACCCTACCTTTTATTTGACCTCCTTCTTTTTCCCAACACAGTTTAAACATGTGTGCATGTGCACACACGCACACATGCACACACACACACACACACACACACACACATTCTCTGTTGCCTTTTTGGTTTCCATAAATAATGACGTTTGAATGGAACCATCATCATCTCTAAACTCAGTCCCCTTACAACCAACAGTGTAGTTGAGGAAGTTGCCTGGTCATCATTAGGGGTATAATCTGTGGCCAGGGAAAGCAAAGTTAATTGGATCAACAGTAATTGAACCCTTGATCTTGGTATATAGAAATGCATTAATTAGAGCTGGTCTACAAGAAACAGCTGCTTTTCTCTCCCTATACCTCCCATCTCTACCAGGTCCTCCCAATGCTCTATGATTACCTAAAAATCAAGTCCAGATGTCTATGTTCAACAATGAATAAACCTTTATTAAGTACCTACTATGTGGCAAACACTGGGCTGAGTACAGATTAAAAAAATACTAAAACATGTTTTCCTTCAAGGGATTCCCTATCAATAGTACATAAGCACTTTCTGATAGACTATAAACTTCACAAAGACAGGGAAGATTTCATAGTAGGTGCTTAAATTAGTAGATGTTGAAGAAGCTTAGATTTTCTGAGGAAAAAGTCATATGCATGTATAAATAAAAACAAAATACATACAAAATAAGTTTAAAATAATTGTCAATGACAAGAGGAAAATTCAACATCTGGAGGAATGAGGAAAGGTCTCATATAGTAACTATATTAGGATTTCTTTCTTCAACATAAGAACAATGGAGAAGAACAGAGGACAAGAAAGAAAGACCCAGCCAATGACACTGGTAGGAACCTCTGTTCGCCTTTTGCTACTGCCTTATCTCTAGAACTACACCAGACAGTGATTTTTGACCACCTTCTTCAACTTCCAAACACCTTTTAGTATGAAATTGTTGTTCCAGACTCCTGATTTCCCGATTCTTTGCCTGGTCTAACTAGATTGATCCATACTATTCCAACTAGTTATTTGACTGATCATTTCTGACCACTCTGCTTTCTTCACTTGAGCCATTTTACATTATTCCACCATGCCCATACGCTTCTATTCTCCTCCATTTTCCACTTTTTGCTCTGTGAACCATTATCAGATCAATGCTACCATTGCTTCTAGAAAGAGTGAGCCAATTAATTGACCACCTGCATGAATTTCCAGAACAAATAGTCCTTTTTTGGCTACCATTCCCTTATATATGCTATCTCCCCCTATTATCTTATATGTGTTATCTGCCCCCAACTCCTTGAGAGTAGAGATTGTGGCATTTTATATTTGTATCCTCAGTATTTATTACAGTGCCTGGTATATAGCACATGCTTAATAAACTCTCATTCATCCACCTGTTCTGGAATGACCAGACTTCTGACTTTGATTCCGACTTTTACAACCCACAGCATTGCCTAACCCCAACTAATGTAATCCTTGAGCCCTACAAATCTGGCATACTTAGGGCTTTCCCTGACTTTATTCTATACATCCATGTCTTCTTGCTTGATATTTCCTCAGAATGACTCCTACAAATAAAAGTGAATGAAAGGAGTATGGTTAAGTGGTGCCATAACCTGATTTTTGTTAGACCTGTCCTATCTTCTGGCCAGAAAGCCTCCTTCATTCATTTGATTTTCCTCCTGATGTTCTGGACCCTAAAGGGTCAAACAAATTTTTGTTACTCCAGTTAATGGGGCATGGTACCATGTCTTCATTTCAGAACTGCAGCAAAGGTTTAAAGCCTTCATGGACAGGTTTAACCGATGCTGCTTAAATGGAGGTTCTGAAGAAGCCTACATTATTGAAATGGATTCCCACTTCTCTTGTCCTGCTTTTCTCCACCAGAGCAGCTGCTCTCTAGATAAACCAATCTCTGACACTTAGAGATTTTAAAATGTATTCAAGCATCTTCTGAATCAGAGTTAATGTCCCTGGGTAGACTTTCCCTCCACAGCTGATACTGGAGAGATCCTGAAAAGCACAAAATTATTATTTAGATGTGTCTTCACTAAACAACATAGGCAAGGTGAGCATATGCTCTTTATTGTACAAATGCTTTCTGGTGCAAATGAAAACATATCTATGAGTCAATCTTGTTAGCCAGTCCAGACTTTTGTCTGATTTACATTAGCCTGTTCATTGTTTTTGATTCTAAATCAGCAAACGATGGACTTGAATTATAACCTTGTAAAATTAACTTCTATATGAAGACCTTACAAATTTTGTATTTATATTTAAAGGCAATACTTTTGACACACTGTCTTTCGTAAGTGTCAGTTATTGTTCTTATGTAATAATAAAGCTTATTTTTTCAATGCTGGGTTTAGGTTTCCTAAATAATCACATTTCTAAATGTTGAATAATGAGAAGCTACATATGCTAATGGCTTTGTAGTATGCATTAAATATATTTCCATTAGTCTTATGCTCAGTTCCATTCATGCCTCTGTTTTTATTAGCCTGTAGTCAGTTCATTCTCCTGGCTAGCGTGCACTGAGTATTAATGAGTCTGTGAACAAGGGCTCAGGTTTGTTCCTCTTGTGGACAAGTTACATTCCTCTTATTCCATGGACATCAATTGTACTTAATCCTGACCAGTTGTTAATGCACCCAGGCCACTGACCACAAGGAAAGAATGTAATTGGATCAATGCAATATAGCACAATTACTGGGGGAAAAACACTTGAAATGCATATTTTGCTAGAAGTAGTTAGTAGTGTTATCTTTGTGAATTAAGTACAATATACATTCTTGTAAATTTTTATAGATCTTTATGCAAGTAAAGTAATAAATGAGAGATTAATGTTTCTTTTTTTTAAATCTATTGTGTTGGCTTTACTTGGGAAAGCAGATGCAGTATAGTGGAAAACATGGATGCAAAAACTAAAAAATGAAAATAGATTTAAGTTCCATGTGTGTGATTACTGGTTGCCTGACCCTTTTCCCTTGGCCTTCCCACAGCACTTTGTTTTGTATCCCTTTATCACAATGATCATGGATTATTGTGCAGCCCAGTTATTTGTGTATATGTCATCTTACTGCTAGACTATAAGCTCCAAGAGTTCCCATGCGTTCAATTATCATCTCTCTGGAGATGACTCCCAAACCTACAGTTTCTGCCCTAATCTTTCTCCTAAATTCCACTCTCATTTTATCAATGGTATGTTGGACAGCTTCAACTGTATATCCCAGAAGCGACTCAGCATATCCAAAGTCCACCTTTCTTATCAACTTCCTTATTTCTATTGATAGGACCAGTCATCCCTCCTGACACTTAGGTTTGTAATCCTGAAGTCACATTTCCCTCTCCCCGAACTCCCCTATCCAATCAACTGACAAACCTTGTCAATCACACTTTCACAACATTTTTCACAACCCCTTTGCACTTGATCTTTACCTTCTTCAACTGTCACCTAGAGTACTAAAATAGCCACTTGGACTCATAGTCTCCAGTCTACCTTCTCTACAATTTATCCACCACACAGACGGTCAAATTGATATTGCTAAATCACAAACCTGACCATAGTGCATGTGCATGCACGCACACACACACACGCATGCACACACACACACACACACACACACACACACACCCAAAATCTTCAATGATTCCCTAAAGCCTAACCCTCTTCAAATGATTTGTGTTTGAGAGAGAGCTCAGTGGAGTGGATAGAGAGCTGCCCAAGACTTCTAATCAGAAAGACTGAGATCTATGTCTCACCTCTGACACGGAATCATTGTCTCACCTTGACCAATCCACTTATATGCTCCCTTTCTTCTTTTCCTCTCTCTCCACTGTCACTCTGGCTGAAGCCTTTCTTACCACGTAGACTGCTGCAATAGCCTGCCTGAAGTCTCTCCCCAATTCAGGGCACTCACCACTCAGCTGTAAAATTGATTTCCCTAAAGCTCAGGTCTGATCATGTATCCCCCTACTCAATAAACTCTGGTGGCTCCCTATCATCCCTAGGATCAAATAGAAAATCCTCTGGCTTTCAAAGTTCTTCATAACCTGGTCCCTTCTATGTTTCTCCTTTAGTTATCTTCTTCTCCTTTAGTTATCTCCATGTACTCTGCCATGCAGTGACAAAGGTCTCCTTGGTGTTCTTCGAATATGATAATCCATCTCCAAATTCTGTGCATTTTCACTGGCTGTCCCCCTATTGCTGAAATTCTGTTGTTCCTCATCTCTATCTTTCAGGCTTTCCTGGTTTTCCTCAAGTCCCAGCTAAAATCTTACCTTCCGCAAGAAGCTTTTTCCAATATATCTTAATTCTAATACCATCCCTCTGTTGTTTATCTGCAATTTGTCCTGTATTTATCTTCTTTGTACATAGGTATTTACATGAACTCTCTCTCATTAATCTGTGATCTCCCTGAGGGCAGGAACTATGTCTCCATAAGCTTAGCACAGTGCCTGGTCCATAGGTAACTCTCAATAAATGCTTATTGTCTAGACATCTCCTCAGAGTCGCCAGTCTGTAAGACTGCAAATTGCAGAACAGTTGTCAATCTTATTCCAATGAATACCATAGGTTCTGGCCACCTCCAACGAAAAAAAATTAATCATATTTCATTAATGTTCCAAATTACCAATAATAAGAGAGAGCAAACCAAACCTGAAGTTTTACCTCATCCTCAGAAAACTGGCAACAGTGACAGAAGACGAGCAATCAATGTCGGAGGGATTGTGGAAACATAAGTCACTAATGCATTGTTTGTAGAGCTGTGAATTGTTATAATGGAGAATTGTGCAAATAAAATGATTGAAAACTTCATAATCTTTGACCCAGAAATTCTCCTCCTAAGTATATACCCTAAGGAAGTTTTTAACAAACAGAAGACTACATACCAAAAATTTTTCAACAGCTTTCTTTGTTGAGGCAAAGAACAGAAATAAGTTAGAAGTTTATCAACTGGGGAATGGTTAAGCAAGTTGTGGAATGTGAATACAATGGAATATTACTGTGCTGTAAGAAACAACAAAAATGATAACTAAAGAGAAGTATGAAGACTTGCATGAACATGTATGAAGTATGAAAAAATATGAAGTATGAAAACATTTACATGATGCAAAGTAGGTCATTAAAGCCAGAGAAACAATACATTCAATGACCACAACACTATCAATGGGAAAATAAAAAAAATCACAAAACCATCAAAACTGAATGCTGTGGGACATATATGAATATGTTACAAAGATTAAGCTTGGTCCCCAAGAAGATCTAAGATAAGACACTTGCCCATATTTCTTTGCAGAGGTTGGGGTACATGAAGGTGAAATATTGCATGTAATGGGAGGTGTTTTTTTTTTTCATTTGATTGGTTTTATGGAATTTTCCCTCTTCTTTCTCTTAAAAAAGTATAATTTATGACTCTCTGGGACAGGGGAGATAGTGATATACAAGGGGAAATCTAAGTGATGTAAAAACAAAGACAAAAAAAACAAAGAACATCAAAAATTTATCATTAAAGCAAAAATAAGAATTTTGAATAGATTGTAATTAGGCAAACAATTTAAGTTCTCCAAGTCTGTTTTATTATCTCTAAACTGGGGAATGATTTTCCAAAATTATCTAGTTGACTCTTCCTTCTGTTTACTGCTAGATTCAGTTTTATTGATTATCTATAGTGGCAGCCCAAGATCTATCTATGCATTTATAAATATATTCAACAGTCTGCTCCTCCAAATACATAGTATCATCTGGACAATAAGTATTCTATTATTACTATTATTACACAGAAATTCAATCTGTTTGTTAACTAATCAAAATGTAACCAGACCTTATTATATATCCACAGTTTTGAAATAATGGTGCACCTGTCAGCAGAGGATATGGTATTCTGACAAAGTATAGTTATGAATACTATGGACTATATATGTTTTCAAATTTATTTATTTGTTTTGAATTTTCAGTAATCACTTCCATAAGTTTTAAATTTTCTCCCCCTTGCTCCCCAAGACGGCATGCAATCTTATATGGGCTCTACACTTACGTCCCTATTAAATACACTTTCACATTAGACATGTTGCATAGAAGAATTAAAACGAATGGGAGAAAGAATGAGTAAAACTAAGCAAAACCAAACATAACAAAAGAGAAAATGGTCTGCTTCATTCTGCCTTCTGACTCCACAGTTCTTTCTCTGGATGTGGACGGTATTTTGCATCATGAGTTCTTTGGAAATGTTTTAGGCCCTTGCCTTGCTGTAAAAGACTAAGTCCATTAAAAACAGCCCTTGTATATTGTGGCTGTTACTGTGTACAGTGTTCTCTTGGTTCTGCTCACTTCACTCAGCATCGGTTCATAAAAGTCTATCCAGGCGTTTCTTATAGACTATATTTTAAACTTTGCTTTCAAATGTCCCTTTCCTACTACCTGTCTTTACATCTTTAAATATGATAATTTATGTGGCATATAACATAAAGTTAGTGTCATTGGATAAAATATTAGGGAGAAAAGTTCTAGAAATTGCTGGTGATGTACAAGAACCTGATCAAGCACAGACAGGATAGATGGTCCTTGGAGGTCTACTGCCTGAAAAGTAACATCTAAAAGCAAGGAATGAACAGTGTCTAACTTACACAGCAGGCGAGAACAATTAGGAAATTCATGAATCAGCTTTCTGTTTATCCTTTTATTGTAAAGAATCATTACTTCTTTCTTAATGGATTATCTGCTTAAGAAAGACCTTACACCGAGATCATGAGTCAGTACATGAAAGTGCTGACAGACCTTTCCCAGACCTGATGAATGCCAGAATTATACACTACTCTTCTTCATCTTCCCAGGTGACAATTAACTAATCTGATAAACTAATGTGTTAATAACACTTAATGTGCTAATGGGAAACCCTAGGTTTCTCTTTTCACTGCTGGACAATATGTGCATTTCAACAACAGTCTTCTGGAGATAATTATTGGGTTATTTTCTAACACAAAAAGAGTGACTCTGAAGGAGGAAATATAGGAGAGGAAGATGCCATGAGGAAAGACTGATGAGAATGATTTATAGGTGGGGGAGGGGAGGAGTTTTCTTTGTCCTCTAGATGAAACCTTATAAAGACCATCTATCTATATCCAGAATCAACCCTGTTCACAGTAAGCTACTGCTTGTTTTAAGAGATGTCTAGGGAAATAATTTCTAAGTCAGACTTGTAGGGAGGTATAATTCTTCCCTCTATACCACTTTTTCTCACCCCATTTAATCAGCAAAGTTTCACTATAACTATTATAACAGTGAAGGTAAAACCATGGTATCAGGTTACTTGAACATAGCTTCTTTTATTTGAGATTCTAACCCTGGGAATATATTTAATAAATGGTTCTCACAGAACAGGAGAAGTCAGTACTACACATGAAGAAAAGCAGTGTGGGGATAGTAGAGAGATTATTGGGACTGGGAATCTGGAAACCTGGGTTCTAGTCCTTACTCAACTATTCATGCACTGTGTGACAGTCTAGGACTTAGTTTCCATATCTATAAAATGCTAGAATTCAATTTGATAATCTCCAAGAGCCTTTTCCAGATCTAATATTGTATGAAATAAGCTTCATTTTCAAATAACAGCAAAGAGGGCTTTTTTCTTTAGGTTGTAAGGAAGCACCTTCCATAATTTCAAATCTTTTTTTCAATTCATAAAAATAGCTTCATTTTGAAAATTATCTTTAAAGTGAGAGTTGGAAAGAGTATAAAGAAGTTTCTCTATCCAAAACTATTCATACATAAAATTACCTGTGTATATAAAAACTAAACTTGAAATCTTTTCCCCAAAATGTCAGATCCAGAGATATTATCTGACTTTTACCTGGGATGTAAGCTACAAAAACAATGGTTTTCTAGTTAGACAAAAGTGAATAAAAGGTCTGTTGCTTTTTTTCAATTCTTGGCATGCCCATGAGAGAATCGTTTAGATTGATTATTAAGGCATTTGAGCATTTGGGTTTGCCTGTAAGCTATTGCTAGGAAAGTTTGACCAGTGAGAATAATGAGAGGGTAGGCTCTGCTGGTAAGGCAGGTGAGCTAAATTGCATTAGCCTGTACTGATTTTTTTTTGGCTAATTATACCTGATACAACTTGATTATGTGTTATGTTTAATGTCAAATGTGGGCTCTCAATCACTCACTACAGTTCAGGCATATTAATAAAGAGAGCACCCCTAGGAAATCTTGAGTTTTCAGCACAAATACATTTCATTTCACTATGACCATGTCTTGCTTCAATGAATAAGATCATCTTTCCTCTCAATCTATCTATGTGAGCATTTCTATAGTGCTTACTACCATGATACCCAAAGAAAAGACCTTTCTAATGTAATGGAAGCAATATAAAAGATGTGCTTTTGAGTATCACATAAAAATTTATAACATTCACACAAAGTGAGACATTTATTTCCTATGTATCTGTATTTCTCCTCTCTGTTGTTATTGATGAATGGGAGAAGACAAATGTACCAGCTCACCATGAGATAGGAAAATGACATCAGGGAATTCAGCTGGTTTAATTCATAAACACTCTAGACAATTACTGGGGCCTTGCATCTATACTATTGTCATAGATAAGGAGTAGATCTATATATGATCCCCTACCATTTTTTATCCCCAAGCATTGGCAACAGTGCCATTTTTCTAGGTCTCCAACCTCTGGCTTTACCTACTCTGAAGGGGTGACCAAATTGATCAAAACTACATGATGTAAATCATGAGCAGAAATGGTGACAAGAGCTAAAGGAGTTATTTGTCCTCATTGCTGTTCCATTCCTGGTGCATCAAGCCCCTGAGAGTTCAGAGATGAAATTTCTTTAATAAAACATATTCAGCAGCTTCAGGTTAAAACCACCCATAAGGTAGTAAAAGCAGTTCCCAGGGAGATAAAAATAGATGAAAATACCCCCACAAGGAAATTCCCTGGTATCTTAGGAGCTCCCGGTCAAAAGCCTAGAACTGTCATTATATACTTGCTGTCCAAAGGTCCCATAGCTGGATCCCAGGTCAATCAACCTCCAGGCAAAGTTCACTCAAACTGCCTCAGATTTACTCCACAGATAACAACCCTAGTTGGTAGTATGGCAATGTAGGGGTTAACTCAAGACCATCTAGTTCTACAAGTATGCTGGCTCAAAACGTGAATTAAAGAACTCATCTCTGCACTTGCCACATTGTTCTCCTTTAAAAGATGATGCCTTTAGATTTGAAAGGAAATTTTTATGAATATATCATCAATTTTCTAACATTTGGAAAGATGCTAAATACAAATTAGCACATCATATAGCTATTAAAGGCTATATCATTAGCACAAGGAAGAAATGTTTTAATAACAGAAATACACTAAAACAATATTCCCTCTGAGATTGAGAAATACAGTCTTCCACCAAAAATAAGCAATAACATTCTTCAGGGGCGGGCAAGGTTAACTCCCACTTTTCTCACACTATCAAAATCCTTTTCTTCACTGGTTCCTTCCTTACCAGAAAACAGTGTTGGTGAAACCAAGACCAAAGAGGAGGGAGTGTTGGTGCATGATTTTCTGTTTGCAGATGATTGTGCACTCAGTGCAGCCTCTGAAGCTGAGATGCAGCAAAGTATGGATCAATTCTCTGCTGTCTGTGCTCATTTTGGCCTCACAATTAACACCAAGAACATACGGGTGCTCCATCAGCCACCACCACACCATCCATACGTGGAATCGTGTACAAATCCAATCTTCCTCGAAACTTTCTTACTTCTATTGATAGCAACCCTAATCTTCCAGGTTGCCACTTTCGAAATCTCCAAGTCATCTTTGACTCTTCCCTATTTCATCCCACTTTGCCAATATCCAGTCAATTGCCAAGCTTCTCAATTCTACTTTCACAACATTTTTTGTATCCAGTCCCTTCATCCACTCACACTACCATCACCTTAATTCAAGTCCTCATAACCTTTCATCTGAATTACTATAATAGCCTTTTAATCAGTTTCCAAGCTTCCAGTCTCTCCCCATTTTCGATCTCTCCTATGTAGCTATCAGATCAATAACCCTAAAACACAGACCTCACCAAGTCCCTTAAACTAATCACAAACCTTCATTGGCTGCCTATTGCTTCTAGGATAAAATGCAACCTCCTTAACCCGATATTTAAAACTCTCCGCAATCTAGCTCCTATATGCCTCTTCATTTAAATGAACACTTCAACAAATATTTATTCAGCCCCTGGTGTTTACAAGGCACTGGGAATACAAACCAAAAATGAAAGAGTCATTAAATTGTATCTCAGGGTTGAGATGTGAGTGGATAAAATATAAACAAAAATAAGTGGAATGGAGTTAACTTGGGCTTACTCAATAGTATCAATCTCAGATGAACAGAGAATGTGTGGAAGACTTCAACAGAACTCAGCAAGAATAATGGTTTAGAATAGGAGGCTACCAGTATTATCTCCTTGATTGCCCTGGTGGACTCCTGGGTAGTATTCTTGAACCATTGTCCAAGGGGTGTATCTTTCTTACTATGGAATGATGTCCTACTTCCCTCTACCCTGACTTAACCACATGATTTAAATGTCTTAGTCTAGTGCAGTTTGTATTTGTCCCAAGTTAGGGCTCCACAAGTGGATATCATAGAAGAAAAATTGACAGGAGGTAGAAATCACTAACAACCCGAAGGATCGGCAAAGTCTTTATTGTCTCCCTCATTAGGATGAAATCTCCTTGTGAGGAGAAATTATTTCATTCTTTGAACTCATATCCCCAACACTTAGCACAGTTTGGCACACAGTTGTTCAGTTGTGTTCAACTCTCCATGACTGTATTTGGGGTTTTCTTGGCAAACAACCTGGAGTGGTTTTCCATTTCCTTTTCTAGCGTGTTTTACAGATGAGGAAACTGAGATAAACAGAGGTAAGTGACTTGCTCAGCATCACACAGTAGACCCTAAATAATTGCTTATAGTTTGTAGATTGATTCTTTGAAAGTGGCACCTGAGTCGAGCTTTAAAAGACATTAATTCTGATAGGACACAATGAGGAAGTCTGTTCCAAACAAGGAGAAAGTCTTATGTATGTACAAGGGGGTGAGAAGTGGGTCCAGGGAGCAATTAGTCTAGGCTAACTTGAATACAAGGTTCATGAAGAAGAGTCATATGAAATAAGGCTTGGAGTCAGAATGTGGAAAGATTTACTTGCTAAGCTAAGGTGATTGCATTTTATCTGGTAGACCCTGGGGAGTCACTAATGGTTCTTAACTTGGGGGTCCGGTTTTATTCTCCTTGATGCACTCCATGTTACTATTGGACTATTTATTTTTCTCTGAACTAGCTTTAGTTCCATGAACTCCAGTTAATGGAGTGCATTCCTTCCTCTTCTCTGCCTCTTGGAACCCCCAGCTTCTTTCAAGGTTCAACCCATTTGCTACCCCTACAGGAAGTCTTTCATGATCCTCCAAGTTATTAGTGTTTTTTCCACCTTGAAGTGGCTTTTTATTTATTTCTTTGTGCATACATTTTAACCCCGAAAAGAATATAAGCTCCTTGAAAGCGAGAACTGTTTCAGTTCTGTCTTTTTATCGCTAGTGTCTAGAAAAATGCCTTACACATAGCGCATGATGGATAAACATTTGTTTAATTAAATTGAATCTTTAATTGTTAAAAAAATACTTCTTTACACTTAGCTAAAATATGCCTCCTAGTAATTTCCATATTGCATTATGTCAAGTATTTAATATATGTAGATGTTATGTTTTGGGAGATGTGGCTTTCTCATGTTAATAAGGGTAATTATAGTAATAGGTTCTAATGTACAAATTTTGAAAGGTACATGCATTGAATTTAGTTAAATGACAAAGTTTACATTCTCCTTTGTCCCATGGTTAGGGAGTAATTGACTGTTATTTATTAATGAGAAAAATCAAATGTTCCACTTTATTGTGAGGAAGAAAATAACAGACCAGTAGCTCCATGTATGGACAACCTAGACAATTTCTGGGGTCCAACATCTACCCTTTGGAAAAGTGAAGAAAAAAAGTCAGATAGAGCCTCCATGGGATATCTCACACACTGTCCATTCCAAACCCTTGTATCTTTGGCAAAGTCAAGAGTGACCATGCTCCCATTATCATTAGGTTTCTCTCCTTTCCATCTTCTTTACCAGCTCTAGTCATGAGCCCTAGCAAATGTCCCTTGCGGTATTTTCTCTAGTTCTCAAATCCTTATTCTTTCTTCATTCCCTTAGTCTCTGTCCCTTCTTGGAAAATACAAATGAACTCTGATGGGTGTTTGGCGGCACTTCTTTCCATTTGGTAAATATTAAAGTCACTGAAAAGTAGCATTAAGTATGAAGTAGAGAACCATTGCCAAGACATCAATGTTCAGTTGGCCAAAATGGGTTACATTACACCCAAAGTTATCAGCAACTGACAAAGTAGGGCTATTGGACTAAGGGTAAAGTCCAGAGACTTTATACAAAAAGAGAGGGCACACAAGGGCTATATGTGTGTGTGTGTGTGTGTGCGCGCGCGCGTGTGCACAAGCACAATGTTTAAGTTTAAGGAAACACAGTTTAGTGGAAACAAGGAGGAGAAATGAGGGTTTGGATATTACCACTGTCACCATGGGCAAAACATTCTGTGATAATTGTGATTTTTGAACTATATTATTTGATACTGTGGTATAAGTGATATGTATTCATGTATGTAAAGTAGTCCCAATGACCACACATATGTCATCAACAACAGACAGCCTGCACTTTCCCACTGCCCTGACTCATTCTGATCCTGTGAACAATCTCAACTCCTGACTGATCAAAGCTCCTGGAAACTATAGTGGCTGTGTACTTATACCTCCATCTGCAGTCCTGGTTACCAACATGGATCATCATTCAGTTTCTGGTCCTGATTAGAAACCCCTTTACCTGAGTCTGGCACCAATAAGAGACTCTGAAGAATTTCCTCATTACATCTGGATCTGATTAAGAATGCTCCCTCCCACATCTGGTGCTGATTGTCTTCCCCAACCAAGTTCACCTTTAAGGTTTAAGACTTTCCTCTCAGACCTCATTCCAAGTGTGTATTCCCACAGAGATCGTTTCACTATACACTGGTTCTGTGTGGCTAAATCTGTGTGTGTGTCTGTGCATTGCTTTCATTTTCCCTGCTTACTGATCAACATAATAGTAAAGCTCAAGCTTGCACTAATTTCTCTAGTAACAATTTTCTGTAAATCTTAAAATGTGGGTCCTTATTTTAACCTGAGAGTGAGGCCATATAAAGCAACTTTATGTCTTTCTGCTTCAGTTTCTTTGTTTGTGAAACAGGGAGAGAAAGAGAGAGTAAAAGAGAGAGAGGGAAGGGAAAGGAAGGAAGGAAGAAACGAAGGAAGGAAGGAAGGAAGGAAGGAAGGAAGGAAGGAAGGAAGGAAGGAAGGAAGGAAGGAAGGAAGGAAGGAAGGAAGGAAGGAAGGAAGGAACGAAGGAACGAAGGAACGAAGGAAGGAACAAAGAAAGGAAGGAAGGGAGGGAGGGAAGGAAGGAAGAAATGATAGAGCGTTTATTAAGTGCTACTGTGCTAAGTGCTGAGAATACCAATAAAAGCATGCTAGACCATTCCTGCCTTAAGCAACTTGTATTCTAATACAGTCCCAAAAAAGAGAGCTGAAAAGGGATAGGGGATACATGTGCGTGCATTGAGGCATGGCTGGAGATGTCGAGGGACTGCCATGAAGGAACTAACCAAGATAAGGTCAAATCCGTCCTCTCAGAGCCATGGAGCTTCCAGGGGTGGGGTCCGATTTTCTAGTGGGGTGAGCACAACATAGCTAGAGATGTTGGAGAAAATATCTATGGTACATGTTTTACAGAATGTTAAGACGAAAGAAATATAGTAAGCATACAAAGTGATGTGAAGGCCTAGAAGTGCTAAATAGATGTCTGCTATTGTAATTCAAAGGACCTCATTCCCCTAGAGATCCTACTGGACTATATTCTTTCTTCCTTGAATTTATTCTCAAAACACAATATAGATAGCTTCTGTGAAAACCTTCGGAAAAGAGTGTTGGGTAAACAGCTTAACTCTAAATGAGATCCAATGTTTATCCATGATAATGTTAAGTAGAGTCTTCCTTCTATCCTCTCGTGACATGGAGGTTGCCCTGGGTTCTCAAAGGCTACATGAGTGGAAGTCTAGCTATGCCAAATCCAAATATGTTTTAAAAATCTTTTACTGGGGCAGCTAGGTGACGTGGTAAAAAGAGTATGGGTTCTGGAGTCAGGAGGACCTGAGTTCAAATCCAGCCTCAGACACTTGATACTTACTAGTTGTGTGACCTTGGGCAAGTCACTTAACCCCGATTGCCTTGCCTTCACCCCTCCAAAAATATATAAATAAAAATCTTTTACTATGCTAAAGGAGGGAGAGGAGGGAAGAAACATTTATTAAGCACCTACTCTGTGCCAGGCACAGTACTGTTCTCAGTACTTTTACAAATATTATCTCATATGATCCTAAGAATAACCTTGTAAGATAAGTGCCAATATTATTTCCATGTTCCAGATGAGAAAACTGAGTCAAACAGAAGTTAGGGGACTTGTCTAGGTTTGTTCAGCTAGTAAATGTCAAGAATGGATTTGAAATCAGGTTTTCCTGACTCCAGACTCATACTCTGTCCACTACAAGACCTTGCTGTCATGACAAGTATGGTCTTACACTGAGCAGCTATTGTCCAAAGTCTACCCTATATAATTTCAAAGGAGCTGGGTTGGCCGTAGAATAATGAAATCTGGGGTCACAAAATGATCATCAACTACATAGATTATGGTCATTATTATTGGAAGGAATGCTCACACTGATGAAATTATACATCCATGCAGCACTGAATGATATTAACTGAAAGATAATAAACAACCTGGCCAGTGGTCTGAGACTTGAGAGATCATTAAAATGAGATATGTAACTTAGACTTGTAAAATAGTGTCCAGAAATGTTGCAGGAATTTCTGCTGGGAGAGTCCAGATCACTCTTACTGCTGCATTAAAAAAATTCATAAAGTGGCCAAATCTGCCAACCTCAGCAACAAAAGAAAAGGGAGTTTCATACTAAATATGAACTCAGCTGCAAAATGATTTAGAGACATCCAAATAAGGAATGGTGGGAAAGGGAATAAGCTTCAGCATTAGCAAAAATAAACTGAAGGGAGAAAAACCACAGTCCCATCACCGTGATGGATGTGGGAATGAGATTCAGGATAGTAGAAAACAATTAAGTTATGAATGGAGGTCAACCCAGAAGGTAGTCAAGGTGGCTGGAAATAGGTAACTATGTCCAGATTGAGACTAAATACCAGAGGGTCAAAATGGTAAATGATCCTGAAAATAGTGGCTTCCTGAGCTCTTCTAAGATGGTATCCATCCAAAAACATAAAGAAATGCAGAAAAATGAAGAAATATGAAATATCGGTTTAGGAAATAGAATTTTGTTGGATCATAGGATTTAGAACCAAAAGGGATCTTAGAGGTCATTGAGTCCAACCCTTTCCTGTGCATATGAGTAAACAGAGTCAGTGAGGGAAAAGCAACTTCCTCACATGATGGCTATGTTTTACCTCTCCGATCTAAACAATGTCATTCTAATATCCCTTATTTTATGACTTTTGATGCATGCACAAAAAATAATAGATTTAATTCATTAAAAAATTTAGTATAAGTAGTCACAACAGTCATTTTATTTATTATTAGATGTACTACATTTTATTTATTATTAGACTTGTACTACATTTATCAAAAAAACCCAGTTTGTCATTTGTGTACTAAAGCAAAGTTTGTGTATGTTTGTGTATATTGAGGGAGAGGGAGATGTGAACTTTTGAATACTAACCCTTTCCCCCTGTAAGATAGATGGGCCAGATATTACCACTCATGTTTTATAAATGAGAAAATCAAATTTCTGAGAGGTTAAATGACTTGCTCATTGTCACATGACTTGAAAGTGTTTAAGGCCACATTCAAATCTGGATCCCATACCTCGAAATGCAGCACTCTTGTGCATTATAGGGACATAAGTCTCCAAAGACAATGTATCTGAAACATGAGGGGAATACAGTAGACTATAGGGAGATAATTACATTTTTTTCTGTGACATTATAATCCAATTAGTGAAGATCAAATGATTTATTTCACTAGTATTTTTAAACTAAACACATTGTTACCTTGCTATACAACTGATTTTTTAAAAATCCAATAAAAAGAGTGGGACTAAAATTTGATAGCACCTTCACAGAGGAGGTGAGAATTATACTCTCAAAGAAAAATCAATGTGTACTTTATCTCCTATCTGGGTCTTTAAACACACATTTCTCTCTATCAAAACAAACATTCTACCAGCATAAGGAAATATGGAGAGGGAGTTAGCCTGATAGTCAGGAAGATTTGTTTTGAGTTCAAGTATTACCCTAGAACAGTTCTGAACTCTACTGATGAAATCACAAGTTCCATTTAAAAAAAGTCACTTAAAAGAAAGGAAAAGAAAAGACAAGAAAATGAAAGAAAAAAAGCAAAGCAAAAAGGTAAAGGAAAAAGGAAAGGAAAGGCAGGGGAAGGGAAGGCTAGGGAGATTTTCATTGAACGGTAATTTCTTTTGATATAGTGACTATTTTATTTTTGTAACTAACCATGCCTTGCAAATAGTGGGTATTTAATAAATAATTTTGCATGTATACTGCTTAAGGAATAAATATATTTTCTTATTTTTCTTTTCTCTTTGAAAACAAAGCAAATTTGTTGTCAATGGTGTGTGCTTTAACATGTAAGAGGTAGCATAGTAAAGTGGAGAGAAGGCTAGACGTGGAGTCAAGAAAACCTAGATTTGGATTCTACCTTTGACATTTGCTAGTTCTGTAACCCTAGACAAGTCATTTGACTCCCCTAAGCCTCCATTTCCTCATTTGTAAAAGAGAGATAATTGTTGTAGAACCTACCTCATGTCATCTCAACAGCAATGGTTTATCTAAAGAAGAGAATCCTTAAAAAGGACTTGAAAATTTTCTTCAAGTATTTGAAGGGTTGCCAGGGCTAAGAGAGATCAAACTTGTTATGTTTGGCCCCAAAGGACAGAACCAAAAGGAAAGAGACCAGAAGGATCCATTTACAAAGATCAAGGGAGTTAATGTATTAAAAAGCCTTTATAAACTTTAAAAATTTCTATCATTTTTGTTCATATAGAATTTTAGATACTTGTTCACTTTCTTCACTCACTCACCTTTAATATCATCCTTTTAATACTCCATTGATTAGTTAATAATGTTCTTGGCCTCCCTCATATCAGCTTCTGAACCAGGAAGATCTGAAGGATACTGAGCACAAATTGCAAGTATCCCAGCAGTTAATTTGAGTTTTTCTTGAATTGATCCCTCCTTTCAACTCATCAGGGATCTGATTTGTCTTCTAGTGAGGGATATTTAGAAAGGATTTTGGAATAAGTCAGCGTCTTCCCTTCTAATTCATAATTTACTGAGCCACTCTACATATAAGCCTTTGGGAGGTCTATTTATCTACTCCATTTAAATAAATGAAATTCTGGCTATTTTCTCTTTCTTCAGACCCTCTAAAGATGCTTAACATTTTTTAAAGTGCCTATGTTTGACAGTCCTAGACTTTGCCCCTATCTTAAAAAATTTTGCCCATATTAAATGACAGGAATTTCATAAAAGGGATGTTGGTGTTTCAGTTAAAATATCAATTTTATTTTAAACTAGCTTGAGATCTGACATTTTTTATTGGATTGCTTCAATAATTTTCTTTATCTTATCTCCACAGAAGAGGCTGGGCGCCATTAACTTGCTGCCAAACTAAGTGAATATTTGATGAAAGCACTTAATAATGGAGTGGGGCTGTCTTACAGTTAGGTAAAATAAAATCTGGTAGTTCACTGAAATGGATCATCCTGCGATTCTTTTCCTCCATCTTTCCTCAGTGAAACCATTGCCGGGTTTCATGGCAACAAGCCTGGTTATCAATGGATCATTCCTAGTTATTGTGGGGTCGTGGGGTTCACTTACAAAAAAGATTTGCAGCCTGCTAATATAAAATAGAACTATCTGGATTGAATTTCCTCAAAAAGATTGCCTTCTCCATCAGACTAAGGTCTAAGGGCCTTCACAAGATCAGCATGACATTCTTAAGTAGAATTCTAGAAACAGCTTCTAGGATCCTATGAATCACCCTACTATTGTGGTAGATTTATTCATTACCTAAACATTTTTATCAGTGCCTTTTTTTTTTTCAATTCCACCTTGGAGAAAACATCTCTATCACCTAAAGAGGAAGGGGTGATAGTGCAAGGAGGGGAAAAGACCAGGAAAAACCTCCTGCAGAAGGTGGCATTTGAGCTGTCTTGAAGGAAGTCTCAAAAGTAGACACTTTATAAGCCTATGAATTGGGCACTACGGATATGATTATATCCATTTTATACATGAGGAGGAAACTGAAGCTCAAAGAGACACAGGTTAAATTCTACAGTGAGGTTGACTACATTTTGGCGTATTTGTAAAAAAAAATTTTTTTCAGACTCCTGATTTTCCTCCTCACCCATAAGGCAGCTCTACCCTTTTACCTAGAAAAATACAATCCCAGGATGTGACATATTGCAAATGGTCAAAAGTAAAATATGAATATTAGAACTTTGAAAGTATTAGAAATTTTAGAGTATCCTGAGGGAAGTCAAAGCCTTACATTTACAACCACTGATATCACAAATGAACAAAATGGGTACATCCTGACTGAGGTACAAGTTGTAGCTGGATGGCTAAGGAATGGACATTCTTGAAGACTATTTAGCCATTCAGGTCAAGAAGGGGGCATTTAGTGCCCTCAAATCTCACTGCAATAAATACTCTGCAAGAAGGGACATGATAATAGTCTTGAAATATCTCAAGTCCTTTCAAGTGGAAGAGGTATATTCAACTCATTCTACTTGGCCTTATAGCCAAAAGAAAGTGCGTGGTTCCTTTTAGCTTTAAACTAAAGAGCCTAGGTTGAAGGAGAGGCAATAAACAATCGAAAGAATGAATCAATGAATGAACGAATGAATGAATGAATGAATGAACTATCTTGCTAACAATTAGATCTTTCTAAAAGAAGTTTGGAATACCTGTGGAGGTAGGGAGTCCCTTCTCACTTGAAGTTTTCAGGCAAATTCTTCCTGAGGTGGTGCAGAAGGAATTCTTGGTTGGGAGTAAGAGGGATCAGATCACATCTGAGCTCTGGTTCAACTCTGATACACTTTCATAGACTTGTAAGAGCTAATAATGCTTCTTAAATACTAAACTTAATATTAGTGACTGAAACTGGAGGGAGAATTAAGTATCTTTCACTTCTAATTATAAGCTCTCTAAAGGCAAAGGCCACCTCTTCTAGATCTTTGTATGGCCTCAATGGCCAGTCTAGTGCACAAAGAAGTCCCAATTTCCTCATTTGTAAAATGAGGGGATTGGACCAGAAGATCTCTAAGATTTTATTCTTTAATAATTCTATGATCCCACCATTCAACTGGCATATCTAAAAAGCACCTCTTCTTTGTTTTCATTCTTTATGATTCTGCACACAAAATGTTTAACTTAAAAGGTTTAACAAGGTTGATTATCTTCCCTATACCATACTGAAATTCTCTCATATTTTCTTATGCTGCCATACCATGCCACTTCTATTTCATTGACTGTTTTCATTCATTCATTACTCTTTTTCCTTTAACTTCTTGGTTTCCACTGAAGTTCAGTCTTTTGTCCTCTTTTCTTCACTCCACCTCACCACTGTTTTCTTGCTTAATTAGCTCATTCAATCTCCCATCCTTAACTACTGTCACTGTTTATTTTTTCCCCAAATCTCTAGCCCTGACCTCTTACCCAAAGTTTAGCTTTTTAGCAATCATTTCTCCAACTGCCTTCGACATATGGCTATTAAGATATCCCATGATCAACTCACATTCAATATGCTCAAAACTCAATTAGTCTTTTCATCCTAAAAATAATCTTACTGCCTAATTAGGGTTATATTTTCCAAGTGATCTAGAAAACTTTCCTTCCTCTAGCTAAGTTTTGAGTATTTAATGGTCTTTCCAAATCCAGCTCAAAAATCCAACCTCTCTAGGAAGTCTCCCTGATTCTTTCAGACAGACTTCTAATACCACATAGCACTTTATCTCTCAGGCTATTAGTATATTTTATTCTAAACCATAGTTATTATACTTATGTGTTGTGTCATTCCTCCTAGAATGTAAGACCCAAGAAGAGGATTATATCTTACATATCACCATCACATTCATTTGCACATAGTGGGCACTTAATAAATGGTAAATGAATGAACAGATATTCCACAAGTCTTCTCCATCACCCAGATAGACAACCTTGAAGTTAACTTTTACTTTCCTCTCTTTCATTCCCTACATTCAATGCATTACCAAGACCCACATATTCTTTCATTGAAATGTTCTTTCCATTCCTATTTCCATCATAATATAATTCATTCCTGACCAATGAAGTTTTGCTTCCAAGAAGTACTATGATATAATGGGAAAGAGTATTAACTTTGAAGTCAAAAGACCTGAGTTCAAACCCTGCCTCTGATATTTATTACTTTTGTAATCTTGGGCAACTAAATCACTTCATTTCTCTGGGTCTTAGTTTCTTCATCAGCAAAATAAGGGATTTGGACTAGCAGTGCAGAGGTCCCTTTCAGATCTGTTATCTCTTATCCTACTCCAGGTAACATCTGTTCATGCTCACATTCCTGCAGTAGGTTCAATTTCCGTCTCTAGTCTCCTTTCATTTTCTAACCATTCTATGCATTGACAGCTCACACGTCTTCTGAAACTCTGCTTTTACCATGTCACTACTATTAAAAAAAATAGTTCCCTGCTGCCTAAAAGATCAAATCCAACTTCATCCTGGTATTCAAGCTCCTTTGTAATGTGCCCTCTCTCCCTTAACATACTCGATGTAATCTTATTTCTTTCACCAATACCATTTCTGCTTTAATCATGCCAGTATTTTCACCATTCCCCACACACAGAATGCTTGTTCCTGCTTTTGCTCAGGCTTTATCCTCTACTAGGAAGAGGAGATATGGATTGTCTTTGTAATCCCAGAGCAGTGCTTTGGATATAGTATTTGACTAATAAATGCTTGAATCAAAAGTCTTTAAAGACTCAGTTTAAATTCTTGATTCTCTCTGAATTCTTCTATCTTCATTAATTTCTGCTTTCTCTGAAATAAATGTTCAGTACTTTACACAATTTTGTATTCCTTTATACGTCATCATGCATTGCTTCCTGAAGGTTTCTGGTTTGTGGGTCTCATCTCTGCAACTAATTTGCAAATACCTTGAGGGTAGAGATCCTCATGAAGCCTAGCACAAAACTACACCTTCAATAAATACTTGTTGGTAGAAGGGATGAAAGCTTAACTGACAGATGAAGTAGGAGGAAGTATGTTGAGTAGAAGAGAAAAACAGCCTGTGGAATGAAAAAAACACAGAAATAATCTTGATCTTTTCTTGCCAAATCTGGCAAGAAAGATGATGAAAATACTCATGAGAAATAAAAATGGACATATGTTGGCAATTATTTTTAAATCCTCCCTCCCGCTCATCTCAAGCCAGAAGTTCCCCTGAAAGTGTTCTCTAGTTGCTTCTAAATACTTTTAAGCTTCTGCATTTGTGGATTTCTGAGAAATTCACACAGTCTCAGTTATTTTTATGAAAGGCTATGTGTTCCTCTCTTACACACACACACACACACACACACACATACATTGCTTTTTCAATCAATGTTCCTTTCATATGAGAATGATCTTTATTAGGCCTTTCACCACCTCATCATCAGTGCTATGATCATCAACTCCTCCTCAAGAGAAGTCATGAAATAATGGAAAGGGTTTCCTCCCCTAGGGAACAGATATTTCTTCCATCAAACACCTCCCGTGTAAAGCACAAACTCTCCTTGACTCCTTGGTCTATATATGCCATCTGATCTCAAGTTGTCTTAGACTTTTTGATTTTCTAATGACCCATTTCTTTATAAACAATATTTTTAGCATGAAAAAAAAATGTTTGTGTCCTCCCAATCTCCGCAATCTACCCACACAAACCCTTGGCACAGCAAAATAGAAGTTCTCATTGAGATTAAGGAGCAAGTTTATTAGGTGACAGATACTGAGATTTGATTGGCTAAACAAAGGTCAATACTAAGTACTATATAGTCCAATTATGATCATTTAAATCCATCTCAAAAATGCACACTCAAAGAAATAGAAGCATTCAACGAGTGAGGTGTGGAATACTCTCCTCCTTTGCCTTCTTGTCTCCCCTGGTCCCTATTCACAAGCTCATCCTCCTACGTTATTGAAATGACCCATTCCTCCTCCTTCTGCCAGCTTCTTTCTATTGTCCCAGTCCTGGAATGTGCTCTCTTCACACACTGACCCAATTTCTATGGTTTCAAAAAAGGGTATTGCCTCTGGACCTTTCATTCTATGGCTGATATGCATCTCTCTCTCTCTCTCTCTCTCTCTCTCTCTCTCTCTCTCTCTCTCTCTCTCTCTCTCTCTCTCTCTCTCTCTCTCTCTCTCTCTCTCATTATCTCCCCTACTTCCCTCCTCTTTCTCCAGGAGGTTCTTACATGTTAGGGGACCACTCTCCTGACTCTTTCCCCTTGAACAGATGCCTACAAGGTAGGTGCTTATCAACCAAACTCAGCAGGCGCTGAGAAAGGAGGTTGAAGGAGAGCTGGTTCACCCACAAAGGAAAAAAAAGAACAAGAAGAGACCCAGGATCCTCCTCCAAGATATTTCACACGTGTGAGTATCACAAACCCTGAAGCAGAAATAAAGCTACATCCTGCGCAGCAGAGGCTAGGGCTGCGGCAGGAGGGACAGCAGCAGCGGCGGCGGCAGCAGCAGCACACCTCTCCCTGGGGGAGATCCAGCAGCCTGGCTCTTCATGGGGTCGATCGAACCCAGCCTTTCCATAAGTCATCCTTCATATCCGCCGCTGACCCGCGCCTCACCCGTGTCGCCTCTGACAGGGGCAGGGAGGGAGAATATCCTCAGTAGCCCCTCTGGAACTGTCCTCCCAGCCCTGTGCCGCCCTGGGCACGCGCGCTCGGACTGGCAGCAGAGAGCGCTGCAGAAGGGGGCGGGAAGTTGGGGAGGTGCCAGGGCAAGAGTAAAATCAGAGCCAGCCACTTCTCCCGCGGGGTTCCCGGGAGAAACCCGGACCCTCCACCCAGGCAGGCTAGATCGCGGCGGACATCATCCTACTACCTGGAGCAGCGCGTGCCCGAAGATGCGCGTGCACACACACACACACACACACACACACACACACTCACACACACACACACACCAGCACCCACATCCACGGATTCTCACAGCTCACACATTCACGCGTCACACACTACAGATCTCAAACGAATCCAGCCGCCAGCGTGAGTAAGAAAGGGAGAGTTGCGAGGAAAAGTAAAGCCAACATCCCCCCTTTGTTTGCACATTTCCCCAAATAAGAGGGAGGAAAAGTTTATGGGCATTTTAGGGAAAGAAACCCCACAGTTTCCCCTGTCAGGCGGACACATTTCAGAAGCCAAAGCATCTATCCCCCCCTTTTTTCCCTCCCTCACATTGCAAGGATCTGAGTCTCCATGTCCACCTCCTCCGTCTGCCCTAAGAGCAGTACGCTGTGGGATTGCCACCTTCCGCCCGCCCGCACCTACCATCCTCCCGCGGGCATGCAGCCTCCCCCTGCCAACTGCCCCGAAAACGCGCTGCTGCCTTGGCATCCCGAAAGAGCGGCCGGTGGCCGGCTTGGCTGTGCTCATTGTGCCCGGTGCTCACCTCCAACCTCCAGTTGCGGATCCCTCCTGCTCCCTGTTCCCTTATACAGCTGTAGGGCTAAGAGTAACGAGATCCATTCAGGCTGCTGGCCAGGGACACAGTCCTCACCCAATGCATATCCCGCATGTGTGTGCAAGTGTGCGAGTGTGTGTGTGTGTGTGTGTGTGTGTTTGTGTGAATGTGTGTGTGTGTGTGTGTGTGTGTGTGTGAGAGAGAGAGAGAGAGAGAGAGAGAGAGAGAGAGAGAGAGAGAGAGAGAGAGAGAGAGAGAGAGAGAGAGGTTTTCTGGAATATGACGGAGGTGGGTGGTTGGTTGCAATTATTCCTCCTCCATCATCCCTCACCCTTCCTCCTCAAGGTTCTTTTTGCACAAGCTCCAGATTTCAGAATCTCCTGTTTGTTTAATAAAAGGAATAGAGGGAAAGGCTGGTGGGGAAGGGGTTAGGGGGAGGGGGAGAGGGAGGAGGGCTGCGCATGCTCAGAGGAGGGACACTAAGTGCTCACTCAGGCAGAGAAAGCGAGAGAGTTGGAGCAGAAGCTGCACCGGGAGCTGGGGGTTCCCGCTGAGGCTCTTGGAGGTCAGTAGGGGAAGTATCACTATAAGTGAGTGTTCCAAGGATGGTGTGTTGCTATCATAACAGGTGTGTGCAGAGGCCCAGGAGCAGTGTTGTGTTACCACTACAAGTGTGTGGGATGACTACTACATATTTGGAGTGTGTTGATTTTGCATGGGACCATTATCAGGCTGGGGGGGCAGTGTTGAGGAGACAGGGAGAGAGAGAAAATGAACAGAGAGGAACAGAGACATGGAGGGAAGGAGGGAGGAGAGACAGTAGGAGGCAGCGAAAGAGGGAGAAAGAGAGAGAGGAGTTGAGAGAGAGAGGGAGAGAGAGAGGGAGAGAGAGAGAGAGAGAGAGAGAGAGAGAGAGAGAGCCTGAGACTACTATGTGCAGTGTGTATGTGGTTGCTGCATTTGAAATGGGTGTCATGGATGAGAGCATTATGTGATATGCATGGGGTGTATGGTTTATGTGGGTATGAACACCATGTGGAATATGTTTGCATGCCCACTATGTGCACCTACATGAGATGTGTATGACTGCTCTGTAGCAGAGGTGATATGGGTGACCACTATGTAGTTCATGTTTACATGTGCCTCCCTCCGCAAGTTCCTGCTTCTGAACCTGCCCTGTAGGAAACTGAGTGGCAGGAGCCTGACTCATAAAAGGAATATAGACCCAGCTCCTTGTCTTATGTACAATATTAAGACCTGGAAAGGGTCTTTCCTATGAGTTGTTCATCTCTGTCTCCCTGACACTTACATATAATACAGCTTATCCAAAGTCAACAAAAATATGGGGCCAACGAAAGCATATAATTTAGATGTCATTTTCTTTCTTCTACCCTTTCCCCAAACCCACAGTGCAATGCATTGACAAAAGAAAACACTTAGCAGAAATATGCAATCTTTTCTCAGGACCTAGCACATGTTTTATCCCTGAACATAAACCTAAACTACCTTCTCCCCAAAGAACAAAAAGAAATCAGAGAAGTCAGCATGAAAGAATGAGATAATGTAGGTAAAGGCCGTAACAGTGGTATAGAATTGTCTGCTGTTATTTTTGTCATTCTTTGCCATTATAGAACAAGAAGATACCAGGGGTTAATAAAAAGAATGGGGAGCCTTCTTCCTGGGAAGCAGATGCTGATCAGCAGTACCGTCCAACCTCTCTAATAAGGAGCATGTTGCCCCAGTAAAATGAGAGGGTAGAAGTTACCTCCAAATGTAGAGTGAGTCCAGTAAGAGAACATGAACCGTCTCAACGGCCTAGTAACCTGAGAATAGGAAGCGCACCAAGAGTCTGCAGATAGAGTGGAAACTCAGCCTTGATGAAGTTATTTTGTGAGTAAAGTAGGCAAAATGGAGAAAGCTGATTCCCCTGAAGTGGAGTAGAAAGGTCCCTAGGTCAGAAATCAGAAGGCCTGGGATGAAAGCCTGACTCCATAACTTCGTATATTTTATATTTGAGCTCAGGCAAGTCAATTCCTTTCTCTGGGCCTCCTTTCCTTCATCTGTACAATAAGGATGTTGGACTAGAAAGCCTATGATCCCTCCTCAAAGGCTCCAGTTCAATAACTTGCTCTCCTCTCCATAATTTTCCATCTTGGAGCAAGAAGATGAAGAGGAAGCAAATGTTTGATATGGGAAATTCCCCATTTTTCATCAACATCTCCCATTTCTTCACTTCTCATCTCTTCATGAAGGACGGATGCTTTGGAGCTCAGTTTCTCCTAGCGTTGATCTTTTTTCAACCTTTCTTTAAAGATCACCTCTGTGCACTTCCAGTTGTGAGATGCAGTGAGCAGATGCCTTCCAGATGAACTCTGACCCTAGTCACATTCATCTTTACAATAATAATGCTAAGTGACATTCGAACAGCAGGGCAATTACATCAACCCCTGAGGAAAGGAAAAAGTGAAAGTGTCTCTTCCATACCCCAAGAAGGAAAGAAAAGTTGAAAAGGAAGGAAGGACGGAAGGAAGGAAGGAAGGAAGGAAGGAAGGAAGGAAGGAAGGAAGGAAGGAAGGAAGGAAGGAAGGAAGGAAGGAAGGAAGGAAAGAAGGAAGGAAGGAAGGAAGGAAGGAAGGAAGGAAGGAAGGAAGGAAGGAAGGAAGGAAGGAAGGAAGGAAGGAAGGAAGGAAGGAAGGAGAGAGAAAGGGAGGAAGGGAAATCAAGAAAGGAGAGGTAAAAGAAAGGTAGAGACAGGGGAGGGGAGGGAAGAAATAAATTCTAGAATCAGTTCCTAGACTGAGGACTTGTCCTGGGTGCAGCCTTTCTCTCTGTACTCACTGGAAGGAATAACAGTCCTTTTTAAAAATGAGACCAAGACTAAGACTCCACCCCCTTGGGAGAAAAGATTGGCCTCCTGTGAAAAACACTAGCACCTCGTATAACTTTACCTTCAAGGTTCCTTGCTCGCTGCCTTGTGGGTGAGATGCTCTATCATGAATCCCCTCAGCATTTCAGTAATTCATCCTGCCTGAATAGAATCCAAGAGAGACCTGTTTGGGATAGGCCAAATTACCAACACTTATTTGCTTGGAGGTATTAGCAAAATATCTCACAGTGGTTGAAGCTACTTTCCCCCACTGTGTAGTCTCTGCAGTCATCCAGCAGCACCTTGAACAAGGGGATATGTTGTTCATCAGGAAAGAAAGGGGCTGGGATAGATTCTCTGATCTACCCAGTTCCTTTACTTAAGCTTGGGCAAAGGGTTTTCCTTATATACACAAATCCTGCAGCTGCTGCCCCTGGAGTTTTCCAGTATGCTCTGTCCTTTGTCTGAGGGTGACGATGGGTAAGGAAAAGAATATGGGAAGAGGATAAAAGGGACAAAAGAAGAGCTCACTCCTCTTATTATTCAGGGAATATGTGTTTGTTTTCACAAAGAGGAAAATCGGATCCATCAAGGTCAAAATTAACAGAGTAAACAGACAGTGTAAACTTCAAACTTGACATGTATATGTTGGGTGACTGTAGGAACACGCTAGAAACTAGCTGCCTTTTATAGTTTTTAACTATGCTGAAACGGGGAGATGCATGATCTAAATGGGAAACATGAACTGACTAATGATGTATCTTAATTTGTGCATTAAAAATCCATATTGTCATACATTTATACCATGTTGGAGTTAACAACAGTAATAAAAACTCTGTGGAGCCAACCCCAGGAAAGATTGTGAAGAAGGAAAAACTTGCCTTTTATGCTTCCAGCAAGAGCTGGAACACAGAATTTGTGCCCTGTAGGCAATGTTTGATATTTGTCTCTTGTGTATTTCCATCCACTGGTATTTTTGACTGGACTTACCACAAAATAAATTTCTGTGTGTCATGGAAAGTGAGGTTTTCTGGCATTGAAAAGATGATCATTCATAAAAGGTAATGTTTAAAAATGTCACTCACTCTATCATTCTACACTTTGTACTCTAGATCAGCATTTCTCAAACTTTTTTCATCTCAGGACCTCTTTATAGTCTTAAAAATTATTGAAGCTCCCTTCAAAGAGCTTTTGTTTATGTGTGCTATGTCTATTGGCCTTCACCATATTAGAAACTAAAACTTCATATTATTACTATGAAAATATTTTTTACCTTAGAGACATTCTGAAAAGTCTCAAGGATCCACAAGGGATACTCAGACCACACTTTGAGAACTGTTGCCGTAGACCAGACACGCTACTGTGAGCCCATCAGAAGTGTGACCAGAACCAGATTAAATTGTAATTGGGAAATACTTAACAAAATAAGCAAAAATACAACATGAAGAGATAATGTTAATATGTGGTTTTCTAAATTAATGTGCTAGCCATAGGAATCTTTATTTATATTCTATTTGAATTTGATACCGCTGTTCTAGATAATACCTATTTACCTGTACCAGTGTTGATTCTCATCTGGCTTCTTCCTTCAATGCCCCCTCCAACTTTTCAGTGTCCTCATACTTAAAAAACCATTTGGGTGCCAAGTGGCCCTTACTGTGACACGCCACCCAAATTGGTACCTTACAGTCTGAATTTTTTCCTGTTGTGTCCCTCATTCCTCCCACCCCTCAATCAAAACTCAGTTTCCTCAGGTCCCAATCTGTTGTGGACCCTGATCTCTGCTATATGATCATGGGTAGTAGAAGGATGCAGTGTGATATTGGAAAAGAACACTGGATGGAGAATCAGGACCCTTTGGTTGTATTACCAGCTGTGCTGCTGTTTGGCTAATATACTTCCCTTCACCAGCCCGAAATCTCTTCCTCTGTAAAATAAAGAATTATACAAGATTATCTCTAAAGTTGGTTTCATTTCTAAAATTCTGTGTGTCTTAAACAGTGCCTGATAATGTGTTACTCCTCCCAGATTATACAATGTCCTAAATGAGTTTGAATATGTCTCCAAATGTCCCTTGAGAAGTTATTGAAATGGAAAGAATTTCAGGCATCAGGCAGGCTATTGGGTAAGATATTTTAGCTTAACCAGGCCTTGAAGTTTCCCTTAGATTAAAGCATTAGGCTAGGATGTTGAATGAGGTAGACTGACCCTGGAATCTCCTTTCAGAGAAAACCAGATGATATTTCAAGACCACTGAATATGTTGAAAGAGAAATCTGACAGATCGAATAGAGAAAACAAAGAATCAGTGATGGATGTGATAGGCTGTTTTCAGAAAAGCAGTATCCTGGAAAATAGGCCTCAGCAAAATGCAGTCAAGTTGTTTGACCTGCTAAAGCCACAGAGTCCTGAGCCTCAATAGGCAATTCTGAAAGGTAGGCCACATGGAACACTGGACCTCCCTGTACTACTACTCTTCAGCTTTTTTGTATCACACTGAGACCTAAAATATGAGGGCAAGAAGGAACCTTGATAAGTCACAACATATTTTTTTTTAAAGTAACAGCCCAGCCTCTGCTATATGAGAAATAGAATGCCTTGGGATCTAGGGCAGGAAAGGACCTCAGGGATCATCTAAACAATTCCTTCATTTTGTAGAAGATAAAACTGAAACTTGATGACTTAAAGAAATTTGCCCAAGAACACTTAGAGTAAGTGAACTGGGCTTGCAACCAAGGTTCTCCAAGTCCAAATCCAGCTCCCTATAAGTTTTCTAATTAAAAAAAAAAAACATTGTGTTGTGGATTTAAATGGATATCATATATTTCTATACTTATAGTATTATTGAGTTTGTAAAGTGGGAATCAAAATATTCCTTATACTTCCCTCCACAGGGTCGCTCTGAGGATCACTTGACATTATTCACATAAAGTACCTGAAAAGCTTTAAAGGATGGGATGAATGTGGATTATCTTCAAGAGCATAGATCGAGAGATGGAAGGGCCCTTAGCAATCACATAGTTCAACCTCAGTCCATTTTATGCTTAAGTGTATGAAGGCTGAGAAAGATTCGGTGACTCGCTCAAGATCATACAGCTAGCGCGTCAGAGCCAGGATCAAATGAAATAACTTATGTAAGGTGCTTTACAAATCTGGAAGCATTACATAACTTCTAGCTATCATATTGTCATCATCATTGTTAATTCAACACAGATCTTACATCAAACCTTGCTCTTTTTAAACACCATGCTATGAAATATCCAAGGGAAACTAATTAGCCAATAAATTTTATTATGAAGAGAAAGAAAATAAACTGATCTTACAGTCACCGAGTATTCCTTTTGCCCTGACTCTCCTTTGAATCTTATATCTTTAGCTACACCATTTCTTGGCAATGGTCTCCATTTTAAGGAAATTCTTTGGAAAAATTGCCCTACTACCCTACAAGACCTCATTGAATTCTTAGAGAAAATTAGGCACAATGTTCCTACTGCCTATGATGCCCTCTACTCTCCAGTTTTGCCATCAACTTTCTAACCATTCTTTCCTAAAATAGTCTAGTGTCTAGGAAAGGTAGAGACAGCTATAAGAAGACCCATAATAGCAAGGTGAAACAAGATGGATCTCATTAAATAACCAGATTTCATCTTGTTTCTTTGTGTCTGGTCTGCTATTAAGTAACTACTGCTCCCCACTCACTACAAGCAGGTAGAAAGCAAGGTCCAGAGGACCTAGAACTGTGTTATGTGCACATAAACAAGCAAATAAAAATCTTTTCCCTCATGGAGAATATATCATGGAATACAAACTCATGGTTGGGGTGGCAGGAAATAAGTTTATATAGCACCTACTATCAAATATTATGTCCTTGATCATCAAAACAGCCCTGAAAGATAGACTATGTTATTATTCTAATTTTACAGTCAAGGAAAATGAGATAACCAGAGGAGAAAGTGAATCGCCCTGAGTCACACAGCTAGTGTCTGATGTCAAATTCAAACTTAGGTCTTCCTGACTCCAGGAAGGTAGCCAATATCTGGTCAGATCACAATTAAATTCAATGAGCTCAAGTCATATACAGTATTGTAGATATGATTGCAGAACCACTGCCAGTGATGTTTGAAAGATATTAGAGGAAAATCAACTGGTCAATAGCTATTTATGGAAAGCTGTATGTGCCAGATGCTGTGCTAAACAAAGATATATTTGTTTATATATGTGTGTGTGTGTGTGTGTGTGTGTGTGTGTGTGTGTGTATGTGGACAGGAGGGGAAGGAAAGGTTTTAGGAAAAAGGGAATCTTAAAGGAAAAGCAGGAATTCCAAGAGGGCAAAGTAAGAAGGGATTACACTTTAAGCATGGAGGATAGTCAGGGCAAAGGCACAGAAACAAAGGATGGAATTTCATTTGTGGGTAACATCAGCTAGACCAGTATGACAAGAAGGGGGAAATGTATAAGAAAGAAGATTGTAAAATTGGAAGGGGCTAAACTTTAAAGTACTTTAAATGCCAAACAGAAGAGGTCATATTTGATCCTTGAGGCAATAAGGTACCAATGGATTTTGTTGAGCATGGCGGGTAACATGATTGTAACTGCAAAATTACTTTAGTAGGTATGTGGAAGATGAATTAGAGTAGGGAGATTCTTGAAGCAAGGAGGCCAAATAGGAAGATGTTGCACTACTCCTGACCAGAATTGATAAAGACCTGCGCTTGGCTAATAATTAATTGTTTGAGTAGAGAGAAAGGATCATATATATGCAAAAATATTATTTGTGGTTGTTCAATCGTGTCTGACTCCGTGACCCCATTTGGAATTTTCTTGGCAAAGATGGTGGACTGGTTTGACATTTCCTTCTCCAGTTCATTTTACAGATGAGAAATTGAGGAAAATAGGGTTAAATGACTTGCCCAGGGTCACAGAGCTAATAAGTATCTGAGGCCAAATTTGAATTCAGGAAGATGAATCTTCCTGACTCCAGGTCCAGTGCTCTATCCACTGTGCCACCTAGCTGACAAGCATTAATATGACTTTCTGTAAATTTCTCCTGTTGCTCCCAGTTCTAGTCTCTGGGGCCAAACAGAACAAACCAAATCCTTCTTCCAGTGACAATCTTCTAATTACTTAAAGTTATCTATTATACACTAACCCCTCCCCACCAGTGTTTTCTTCTCTAGGTTTAAAAGACAATGCTTATTTATATGAATATTAGTATGGTCCCCTCCTCGTTACCATCCTATGGAAATTCTCCTATTTGTCAATTTCCTACCTGAAATGTGGCACCCAAAGTTGATCCTACTATTCCAGGAGAGAAACTATTGCTTTTTCTTCCTACAGTCTCTGTGGAACTGATAAGAATACTAAATCAAGGTGCAACATTCTGAATTCCCCTGGTGCTCCCTGCACTTTAGGATATACAGTGATAACATTGTTGCCCAGAATTTCCTAGGGCCCTATAAAGGCCTCTGTGGGATGTGGCATTGTTGCTATAACTTTGATGATCTTTGATGATCGTGTTTTTGTGCGATGGTAGCACATGTCCCAATGGCATCGCAAAAAGACCTTAGAATTGGCTATAGGCTTTCTGAGAGTGTATCTATCTTTATAGATTATTTATGTGTATTGTATGCATAATATTTTGACAAAAATGCACCTCAAAAGTTAGAATAGGAATTAGAAATCAGAAATATAAGGGCTTCCTGGTCATCCAATCCATACTGTGATCATCAGAACCCATTTCAGTTTCTGTTTCAGTTTTGTCAAGTGTCTCCCCAATGTCCACCTAACTATGTCCTACACTATAGCTAATTAGGCAGGGTGTTCCTCCAAACAGCTGCCTCCATAAATCCTGCTAATCTATAAAATAATAGGCTGCCACGCTGGTTTTGATGAAATCCAAACTTACCTCTCACCTCATATCCATTTGTTTTGAATGAAGATTTGAACGAAGATTTCGCTCAAAATACTACTTTGTAAAATATTCCTAAAGGAAACCATACCTGCACAACTATCTACTTTATTATTTCTTGGGAGCTAATAGAAGTTAACTAGCATTTATATGGATATATATATATACATATATATATTTGTATACTTATATATAAATATAGCTATTTATATAATTTTAATATTAGCAAAGTGTTTGGACATATGTTGTCTCGTTTGCTCTTCATTTGATCTTCACAACCACCTTGGAAGATCCTATTAGCATTCGTATCTTACAAATGAGGAAAAGTCACACAACTAGCAAGTGTCTGAAGAAGGATTTGAACACAGGTCTTTCTGACTCCAAATTCAGCACTCTATCATTGTGCCTCTTTATGAGTAAAAGTATTGAAGAAAACATATTAATACTGTAAAGATTGCAGTTATAAGCACAAAAATGCCCAAAGCAATTTGCATTAATTTATCATTGTTTTCATCTAAACATTGTTCTGCTTGGAGAGAGAAATATCCAAACTGATAAAGGCTTCTGATGCCTTCAGACATATCTCTGACATGACATTCTGAAATCACATTTATAGAAATTTTGAACAAGGGAAATTTCACAGCATAATGACACAGTTTAGGTGAACATTCTACTTCATCCAATAGAACAATAGTCATTTAATCTTTTGGGAATATCCCTGGAGAAATTTCCTAATACCACTCACTTTCTCTTTGATCACACCCTTCAATAGCTCTTCCAAAGCTGGTCACAGGTAATCCAAAGTAATCGAAGGGACCTTGTCCCTTTGATCAATACCTTGATTTCTTCAGGGGATGGGGAAAGATGTTTCTGGTTTTAGGTGGGTCATTACCAATGATGTGCTGGTAAATGTTTTAACAACTGACTCTTTTTAAAACAGTGTGCCGCAAGACACACATTTAAGCTTAATCGGAATGAACATTTTCCCATCACTTTCATAAATCTGGACAATCAGCAAAACAATAAATCAAGCTCTGATTTGTAGCATTTGCCTACTTCCAATGAACTATCAGGGGCAGGGCATTGTTTAGGAAGTGATAGGCTTTTATTTTAAAAACTGATAAAAGTTTGTCTTTCAGATTCATCCAAAGGCTTCAGACTTGGGTAATCATAAGGTGCTTTCTTAACATTTTTAAAAGGGAATCAAGGGCTCTTCTCCTTCACTAAAGGGATGTTACATTATGTTTTAGAATTAAAAAGAGAATTAATCCTTATCATGGTTCTTGTCACACAATTAGTACTTAAATGAATTTTCATTCATTTTCAGAGGTTCATAGTTTCATCATCAGTTCAACTTGACAATCATCTATTGAACACCTACTATGTACAAGATATTAAGCTGGGGGACAGTTAAGACATAAAGATAAGCTTGACATGGTCCCCCTCCTCAAAGGGTAACATGAAGAAAGTAGGATGCCAAACTTGAAGATTGCTCTTCAGATTCATGATGCAATGATTCTATTTCCCACTTGAAGGAAATGAGAGCATATAATGGAAATAATGCAGGGAATCCTATTACTGTATTTAGTTGGGGTTTTTGTAGCTTTTTAGTTTTTTTCCATCTCAAGAATCCATAAATTTAGATAAAATATTCTTTATAGAATGGTGGGTTGTCTTGTTCACGTGGAGCAGTGGCAGCAATAACACTATTTTTAGCCTAAAATTGGCGAGTCAGCCCCAGATTTGATAATGAGAGGAATATTTAACCCAGAAATGAGGAAGAAATGAGAAAGAGCCGAGATCCTTGGTCATTTCTACAGGTCAGGAAAGTGAATTCTAGTCATCTATAGCAGTTCGGGGAAACTGTCTCCCTAAAGATCAGGAAATCCTCCTCCCCCATTTGCATTTAAAAAGAAAAAATATCATTATATTTTTGTAGGTCTTTATAAAGATGAGTATGAGTGGAGAGAATGCTAGACCTGTAGGTAACAGAGGGCTGGGCTCAGATACCTCTTCCTGTTATTTGTGTGTGTTCATCCTCTGTTGCAAAGAAGACCATGACATCAGAGAAATGATGACATGACCTGCACTTGACTTTGCAGGTCACCAGCCTCACTTCTCCTCCACAGCCATCTGAATCCAGTGACCAGATATTCACCAGGATGACTGGAGATGAGCCAGGATGAGGCAATTGGGGTTAAGTGACTTGCCCAAGGTCACACAGCTAGTGAGTGTCAAGTGTCTGAGGTGAGATTTGAACTCAGGTCTTCCTGACTCCTGCACTGGTGCTCTATCCACTGCACCACCTTGCTGCCTCCCCATTACTTATTAGCCACATAACCACCAAGTAAGTCACTACCTCTTTTAAGACCCAGTTTTCTTATTTGGAAAATAAGGCTAATCTATTTTTGTTACCTAATTCATGAGGGTTTTATAAAACTCTGTTAAGATTCTGTATGTAAAACACGCTGCAAACCATAAAGCAGTAACTACATAAATGTCAGCTATGGAAGTGTAATAAGGGTTTGAGAACTGACTGGCATTCTGGGACTCCTACTTCAGAAGGGCAAGTATTTCCTCTGAGTCTTGAGAGAGATTTGAATGATCATAATCTTTGGACCAAGAAGTGGACTTGAGTCACACCTGGGACTTTTGAAAAAAAACATACAGTTTGCTAAAGCACAGAACGAGAAGAAGAAACTGGGACCACATCACCTGAGCAGCAGTTGCAGTGCTGGAAAGGATGCCATTAGTCCCTTTTCCTGGGACCTAATGTTTACCAAACTGGAGAACAGTGGCAACCAGGGACCATGAGTCAATTGGGGGGGGGGAGGGAGAGAGAGAGAGAGAGAGAGAGAGAGAGAGAGAGAGAGAGAGAGAGAGAGAGAGAGAGAGAGAGAGAGAGAGAGAGAGAGAGAGAGAGAGAGGAGCTGAACTGTGGGCTACTAGATCCTTGCAGCTATCTTGGGCACAAAACTGACTGAAGTTTCTGGTTTTAATCATCTCTAAAAAAACCTAGAAGTTCTGAAAGATCGACTCTTTCTCCATCTTTCCCTCTCCATGCCTGTGTGATAACAGGCACTATTATATACTCTTTTCTGGTTTCTGTTTATTCAAGCAGTTTACTTTATCCTGATCTTACTTCAAATAAAAATTCATGGTCTGTCTTGAAGGTTTGTATTTCATGTCTGTATTCTAGGGAGTTGTTGTTTTTTCTTTCCAAGTGTCTCCTGAGTATTTCCATGTGTATGTCCTACATTGTACCTTACAGGCTTCCTTCGGTCTTTGAACCCTCTGCATAGGTATAGAACTGCAATAAAGGAGGGCTATTATACCTGATTGCAAAGTGGGCCCCTGAATGTGTGAGAGATGCTCAAGGGGGTAATAGTGATGATGCTACCAGAGTAAAATCCTCTAGGAGGCAGCCATCATCTCATACCCTTGAAGGTGAGGATAGGAGTAAGAGTGAGGGTTGGGAAACTGCCATCAGGCTGCAAGAAAATACAGTTTAAGGTGACTGTTGAAAGGTCTGCGTTCTCCCATTACCAACAAGCAGTGTAAGATTTCACTGTCTGTGACTGTTGGAAGCTTTAGTTAAATAATGCCACGGAGAGAAAAGCCAACTCTGGATAGGTAAGGTTATTGGACAAAACAAAGCATATAGCCCATTTTCTTGGCTTCTTCTGGCTAGTTTTAACTACACTTCATTTTCTTGTAATAATTGAGAACATAGTAATTATCTGGACAGAGAATCTGTGACCATTCATAGATTAAAAGGGAATATGCCATAGAGGGAATGCTGGACTTGCGTCATGAAGTCCTGGGTTCTGATGCCACCTCAGACGTTGTAGCTACGTGACTCTGGGCATATTATCTAAGTGCTCTCAACCTCAGTTTTCCTAATCCGTAAAATGGGGATAATAGTGAGGGTTAGAGGGGGTGAGAGGAAAAGAAAGGAATAAAGGAAAAACATTTGTGGAACTACTGGGTCCTACTGGACCTACTGGACCTACTGGACCTGCTCAGTCCAGACACTGTACTAATGGTTCCACAAATATTTTCTTATCTAATAATAATGCCTATATTATTTACCTCATAATGGTTGTTGTGGAGGCAAAATGAAATATGTATGTAAAGTGTATGGGAAATCTGAAAAGCATTATTGCTGTCATTATACTTTAAACAGTTGGATTTCTCACCGAGTATAAGAGGGGATTGCTGAGAGAACATGGATAGTGAGTTGTGAAACATCACCATTTAAAACCATTTACTCTTAAATCTTTTCCCAAAACTTTAAGTGATAATGAGGTAATAATTTTCCTTCCCTCACCTACAACTAGGAAGAAATATGTAGTTAAAACTCCACCAAGAGAAGCAAAACAAGTTTGGACTTGATACTCATACCTCAATACTTTAGATATATCTAAGATGTTGTCGTCCATGTGAACTCTCTCCAATTACACATCAAGACCTGTGCTCTCTCCGCTTGTGTGGCTTATCTACATCTAATTGGAAATCCTCCATAAAGGGGCTGCCAGACCAGCTGGGGGGCCTTCCTCTAGGGGTCTTGACATTACCTAGTATCAGCGCAGCCCTTGAAATGTCCATCTATTGTGTCTCATTTTTGCTATGTGAATGACCCACCTCCCAAAGCACTTTGACTCTGGAATTCTTGAACCAAAGACTAATGCTTACTGCCTGTGTAATCTTGAGCAAGTCACTTGTTGTCCCTGGGCATCAGTCAGTCAGTTTCCTCATCTGCAAAAATAAAGGAGCTAAACTAGATGGCTTCTAAGGCCCCCTCTGGCTCTACATCTATGATCCTGTCATCTACTCTTCTAGTCAGAAAACTCTCTTTCTGGGCCCTGCCCAGTCAACCTGATCTGTATCTGGCCACTGGACCCAGATGGCTCTGGAGGAGAAAGTGAGCCTGATGACTTTGCACAGCTCCCCCTCACTCAAATCCAGTTCAGTTGTAAGCCATGTCATTATCTTCCTGATGTTATGGCCCTCTTCGAGAACTAAGGATAAACCACAACCCATGAATAGTTCAAGCTGCTCCAATGGAGATCCAGCTGGCCAGTTCCAGTTGGACAACTCAGCTCATCGTCTCCCTTCCTCTCCTCTTCCCTTCACCTGCCCTCCCTACATGATGTATCATGCCATTGCCTGAGGGTGTTCTGCCCAAAGGAAGGTAAATTCGATGGCTGAAACCTACCTAGTTATGTTGGGGTGTACTGACTAGATTACTTTCTTAAAGACCATGCCTTAAAATCCAATTCAGTCTGGTTCTCATGGATTGGACAACAATAGGTCACTGCCCAAGCACCACTTAATGGTTCCTTTTTGGGGGTCCCTGGCTCAGAGTGAATGTAAATAGTGATTGTTTCTCTCTTGACCAGCAACTCTGAGGTTCTTCCTCTCTCAGTTTGATTTTTTTATTATTAAAGGGGCCATCCTTTGACTCCTTTCTAATGAGGCTTATTCACTGAATGGGCATTGGTTCACTCAAGGTGAGAACTCAGAAAGACCTTAGATTAAAAAGACTAAGGTCTCCCACTGCATCCTGGGCCATTTTCAATGATCCTGATCTATATCTGGTGGCTGGACCCAGATGGCTCTGGAGGAGAAAGTGAGGCTAGTGACTTTACACAGCCCTCCCACTCTCAAATCCAGTTCAATTGCAAGTCATGTCATCATCTTCCTAATATCAAGGTCCTCTTCAAGAATAAAGGACAAAAAACACACAGCAATCTCTTTAATGATCTCTTTTATTTGACTTCTTACATGTAATTCATCACTGGCAGGCATTGTGCTTTGGCCTTTTTTCCAGTATAAATTTCTCCATGGTCTTTGGGTCAGCTAACATTTGATTCTTTGGAGTCTGTCACATGCCATAATTCACATCCATATGGCATCACTGAAAGAATATTGATGTTTTTAAAGGGTTTTGTTTTAGGGGAAAACTGTATTTTCTGGAACAAAATCTATCTCCCTTCTTCTTGTTTATTTCCAGGTCCTGTTCACTTTCCTCCTGCACTGTCTGTCCAAGATATATATATTGATAGACCAACTCTATGAGATGTCAATCCAGCCATACATTATAGTCTGGATATATTATACATTCTTCCAGATTATAGCACTCTCATGCACTTTTTTCCCCTGTGTGGATTGTTGAGTCAAACTCTTTTGAATCATTCTGTATTCCACTTCAGAGGTTCCATAATTATCTGTGGGGGCTTAATATAATCAGCATGTCATCCACAAATAGGAGCATTTGAAGAACTTCAAAGACATATCAAAAAGGGGAAAGGACCTATTTGTACAAAAAAAATTATATCAGCTCTTTTTGTGATAACTAAAATTGGAATTCAAAGGAATGCCCATCAATAGGGGACTGACTAAACAAGTTGTGGTATATGATTGTAGTGGAATATTATTGTGCTATAAGAAATGACAAATAGGATGATTTCAGGAAACCCTGGAAAGACCTACATGAACTGATGCATAGGGAAGTGAACAGAGCTGGAAGAGTGTTGTACAAAGTAATAGCAATATTGTTCAATGAAGAACTGTGAATGACTTAGCCATTCTCAGCAATCCAATGATCCAAAACAATCTCAAAGGACTCATGATGAAGCATACTATCAGCCTCCAAAGCATATTGATTGAATACAGACTGTAGCATGCTATTTTTTCACTTTATTTTTTCTTTTATTTGAGTCTTCTTATAAAAAATGACTAACATGGAAATGTTTTGCATAATTACACATATATAACCTATATCTGATTGCTTACCATTTCAGGGAGGGAGAAGGGAAGGGAGAAAGGGATATAATTTGGAATTTGAAATTTTAATACAAATATAAAAAATAAGGACTTCACCATCTTTCTTATTCCATTTGGAATCTTTGTACAAAATGCTCTGTGGTAATAGAAAGCACATGTGGCAGAGATATATCTCCTTGTTGCATTTACGAATATCGATAAGCAGAGTATGATTGAACAAAGTTATCTCTGTTGTTGCATCTTTCAAAGAATTTTGTATCAGCTTAACATATGTACCATGTAGTACATAATATTGATGTACGTTCTAGGCATTGAATTGGTTTTCTATGTGATAATAATCCTATAGGAATATGATATGAAGGGGCAACTAGGTGATGCAGTGGATAGAGCACTGGGCTTGGAATCAGAAAGGTTCATCTTCATGAGTTCAAATATGGCTTCAGGCACTTATTAGCTGTGTAACCCTGGGCAAGTAACTTAGCCTTGTTTACCTCAGTTTCTCATGGATAAAATGAACTGGAGAAAAAAAGGGCAAAACACTTCAGTATATTTACCAAGAAAACTCCAAATGGGGTCATGACTGAGGCAACAACAAAAAAAATATGATATGAATGTCTACATCAGCAATAGCTCTAACTCCTTTCATACAATGAATATTATGTGTGCAAAGCTGAGTTCAACTGGAAGAAAAAGAGTGATAATGGCACTGCATGCATCTTTCTTTAGGAGCACTTGGCCGGCCACAGGAGTAGGAATGGAGAAAGTGAATGGTAAGGGTGATTTAGAGTCAGATAGAGGGAGGGGGGCAAGAGGGAACAAACATTTATTAAACACCTACTATGTACCAGGTACTATCTAAGCACTTTATAAATACTATTCCATTTGATAATAGATAAGAAAGGAAGAGGACACAAGAGTATTAATGAGGATAATCTATTGATCCAAGGCTACAAGGGGGTTCTAGAGTAGACCAGATGTAGTTAACAGTCTAGCTGGCTTGGATAGGGTTGAATAAGTGGAGGTTTCAACATAAAACGTGTAGTCAGTGTATGTTGGAGGAGAGAGAGATAGACAGAGACAGAGAGAGAGAGAGAGAGAGAGAGAGAGAGAGAGAGAGAGAGAGAGAGAGAGAGAGAGAGAGAGAGAGAGAGAGAGAGAGAAGAGAAGAGAGAAAGAGAGAGTTTGTGGTAGAAAGGGTAAGTAACTTGCCTGAGGTCAAACATGTGGTTAGTGGCAGAGTTGGGATTCATACTGAATCCTCCTGACTCCAAATACACTTCATAATCCACCACATTCCTTCAGCTGTTGCTCTTACTATTTCCATTAGACTTTGTTTTTCTCATCCAGATATCGCATTCTATTTGTTACTGTTATCTGGGTTGGTGTCATCTTCTCCATTACTTTGTAAACACTTTGAGCATGAGGATTATGTTTTAGGTTCTATGTCTTATTTGTCTGTGTTTCATTGGCCCAGTATGTTGCCAGCACATATTAGGCATGTGAAAAATGTTCAATTAAATTGTTGGTAGATGGCTAAGGCAGAGACAGAAACAGCAGAGCCAAAGCAAATGAGGACTCATAAATGGGTATTGAAATAATTGAAGATGGTGGCAGAGGATTCATCAGATGGGATGAATTTGAACCAGATTCTTACATCATCCAACAAGAAAAAATGGGACTACATATGTGGTAGGCAACAATATAGCGCAGTGATGCAGAATAGATGGATGATATAGATTTTGAATGGTAAGCAATGACAAAGGCATGGTAACCTAAGAGTTCAGAAGGAGCAATGGAGAATAACAAGGAGATTGGTGCCTCTGCCTCTACCATCGAATGGGAGAAAGTGAAATCTCTCTGGCTCAGTAAAGTGAATTTTTTCTCTTAAGAGGAAGAAGTAGTGAAAAGATGTGAGAAGTCAGTATATGATCAAGAGTAGTTTCTTTTTTTCACAATGGAGAAAAATAACCAAACAATTGCCAAGGAGAGATATGGAGAATGACAGCTTTCAGTGAGGTGGAGATGGTAGGGTAAGAAAGTGAAACCTAGAATTTTGGATGCGGAAAACAATGATGGTGAAAATAGTGGAATGTGGGTCATGATGGAATCACATTTTAGATAGACAGGAAGAGAGAACACTCAGGTGGCTGGGTCCTCTTTATTTACTGATTTACTGAGACATGAATTATATATGTAACATTGGCTGATATCTGTGGAGCAGATTTCAAAATATGACCCACAATCACAGTTATTCTGCCCTTAGAAGTGCAGCTATCCAGTGCCTTGAGCTCGTACCTCCAGTTAGAGAGCAAAATTCTAACAATGAAAAGATTCTTCTCTTCTGTGTGGATTGTATTGTGCTCTCATGCCACAAGCAAATGGAGGCCAGGCAACATCAGGACAGAGTCCACCACAGATTTTTATGAGAAATAATACTGAATCAAGTGAAAGTATTTTTAGTATATTTTTTTTAAAAACACAAAATAAAGTAGAAATAAGGCAGGGGCAGAGTTGGGACTACTGGTTCCTTTCAGCTAGTTTAGTTTGTTCCTCCCAGCACCCCTACTACTAGAGAAAGCAGTCAAGATAAAAGCCCAGTTACGCACCTCCCAGGTTATTCATTTAGAAGTGATCTCTTCTGGTCTTACTGTTGAGGAGCTTGCAGTCGGATAAGGGGGAGGAGAAGTAGACAGATAAATATGGTGCTAGAAAGAGTAAAATAAGTTCCAAAGAAGGATACAGATAAAGTATGATGAAAAATGTGGATGAGAAATCACTTTTGGGGGTGGTGAGGGAAAGCTTCATGGACTGTGGTGGAGGTGATACTTGGATTATAGTTTGAAGGAAGGGAGGACTTGCAATGAGATGGCTTTAGGGAGGAAGGCAAGTCATCTCAGAACTGGGCAAAGGTCTTTTATATAGGAATGAGAATGGAGAACAGTCTAATTTGACCTGAATATAGATTATGTGAAGGGGAGTGTTATGAACTAAGATTGTATAAGGAAAGTTGGAGTAAAATTATGAAGGGCTTCATATGTCAGGATCAGGAGTTTATACTTGATTTCTTGTGACAAGGTATTTTTTGTTTTAGTAGAGAAGGGGAACCTAAAGTACGTTCACCCAGATGTAGCCAAGAGAGATCTCTACGTACAAAATAGAACATTCAGGTAGGTGGTCTCATAAATAGCAGGTGCCGTGTCCCCAAAACAATTGGTTGTTTTGCTAACCATCTCAGGTGTTCAGATAGGGCAAATGATTAACCCAACACAAGGCTTTACTTTGCAAGTAAAGTTACAGTTGTCAGAGAAAGAATGTGTGATGCAAGATTCAATAACAGTCACCATGAGTGAACAGATTCCCTCTGTCTCTCTCTGTTTCCCCATGGTGAAGTTAGTCCCTTGACCCAGTCTTACAGCAGAAAGGACAAAGTGAGGATCTGACCCAGCCACATAAGCAATTATCTTTCTGCCTAAATACTGGATGCTATTGGCCTGGTTTAGGAAATAGTTAAGATGGAGTCTATGTGACTTGAGGAGTGTCTAGTTTACATTTTATAATCTTGTTTTCTCCTGCTCCCACCTCATTAAATTCTTTCTATGACCATTTCCCCTAGAATATATATCACAGGTCAGCATAAGAAATTAAATGGGAATTTGGGGGGACTTTTGTGGAACCTGCAGAGGATACATGAAGTCTAACAGATGACAGAAAAAATTTAAAAACTCAGAAATGCATAAAATATATGTATAGTATTGTATAATATTAACTCAAAATTTATAATAAGGTACTGTAACTACCCCATAAAAGAAAAAGAAAAAATTCGGACTTCTTCTCTGGTACAAGGGTAGGGTCAAAAAATTTTACATGGATTTTCCAGATCATGGGCATGCCATGCCTCTGACCTCCATGATGTGGAAGGGATAATTATATTTTGGTGCAAGTTTCAGCGGGGTCTAGCCCAAGCCCACCACTGTTGGTGTAGGAACATCCAGAGACCCTAAAAATGTCTAAGGGTTTCACCTAAGAAAACTTTTAGCAAAAACTTTCGTTCTATAAAGAATAAGTATTCCATTATGTGAAGATCTAAGTACTAGAAGGTTCTATCAAACTAGAAAGCTTTTGAGTAGGACCCCAGTAAAGGACCAAATAGCTGATTTGCTAATTCTGTTTTTTTTTTATTTTAATTGTTAGCTTTCCTTAAAACAGAACTGAGACTGCTTGCCCTTTTAAAATATACTGTGTCAAAAAAAAATAAAATATATTGTGTCACACATACTCAGGATGGAGAGCCTCCATCCAGACTCAAGAAATACTGCCCATGGCTAGTTAAATATTGGCTAGGGCACAGTGCTAAAGAAAATGAAGTTATGAGTTTGATACCAGTGCAAGACCATTACTTTATCTGCTTCATGAGCACAACCCGAAGCCCTAACTTTGGTCAGCTGGCTCACAAATTTATTCCATTAGCAACAAAGGATCCTGGAACAAATGTCAACTATTGGTCTCACTACTGGTGAGTCAGTTTATTATCTTTAAGCTGAAAGGACAGTGATTAGAATGATCACTTTTAAAAAGTTATCACAGTCCTCCTCTAGTGGGAAGTAAATTTGTAAGAAAAATTATCAACAAATTTTTCCTTTGAATGTAATTGAAGAGTCCTTACCTCACCACAACTGGAGATTTTTGTAAAAAGAGAGAAAAAAAATGTTACCATCAGTGGCTGACATCTTAAACTGTTTTTAGTAAGACATCCAGAAAACTTAATACCTATGAAAGGCCTAGTATGAAGTCTTGATACTAGCAAACCTCCTATTGCATAGATCAACCCAGTAATGCAGGTCTGAATTTGTCAAGTTATCCACCTGTCAGTTTTCATGTACATTACTCCTGCTCCCTGTCCTTTTTCAGCATTGTTTTGTCTGCAGGGGTATTGTGCAGGCACACCATTATGAAGATGGTAAAGTATGTAATTTTTGCCTCACACAGCATCAATAGGGACCTGTAGGTGACCCAACTAACCCTTGGGGCAGAGTCAGCAAGTAAGTAGATATTGACTGAGTAATGATTTCTTATCACTCTGTTTGCCATACCAGATGACTGTGGCAAGAATGGTGTTTTGTTTGCTACAATTAATATTTCCATTTATACTAAAGCCCAGTAGTTATACCTTATAAATCCATGTAATTAAAATATTTCTCTCTAAAGACAGAGTGTCCTTCTGAGGATGAAGATAGTAATATTGTAGACTGAAATGTATTCAGGGAGTCCCTTAGTATCTCTAATTTCTCAAATGGCTCATTGAGTATTTATGTGTTAGCTCAGGAATTTCTTTCAACTTACTATTCTGGTGGTAGGACGGGGTATTCTACAGGATCAGCTCCCTAGCTCTCTCCCTCCTAAAGGTTGATTAAGGAAAGTTTTACTTATTAGTTTTAAGTCCAAAATGGGGTTGAGGGGAAGTGAATGGGAGTGGGGAGAAATATCCATGCAATGGATAATGTTCTTGTGAATTAAGAAAACAAAAGAAGGCTCTCTGCCTAATTTTTTAAGCCAAAAGGGATTTTCAATTAAACTGTACATTTTAACATTTGGTATATCTTATTTTGAAGAGCAGATTTGTTCCTGGAAAAAATCTATGTACATTGAATTTTGGTCTTTGGTATTGCATTTTAAGCATACATCCATATATGCCTAAATAAGAGATGGGAGAGATCTTGGTTTCTTAAAGATTATATCTCAGAATATAAGCTTTGGCAAGTTCTATCCAACTGAAAAGTTTTTAGGTATGGTCCAAAGTAGTGTACTTGTTAGCCAAGTTTTTGAAGGATTAGCCTAGCTAAGAGTAAAGAGACAGCTTATCACCAGATTGGCTGGAGGGTGATTCATTTTTCAGCTTCAGCAGCTCTTGAATACTGATAACAGAGAGTTGCAATCTGCAAATTGATGAAATCTAAAGTGTTAGATCAATGAGATTTGGCTACTTAAAGAAAAGCATTGTGGATCTTTTTTGTAAAGGGTATCACAGCCTAGGGAATCATGGGAAGACTAATGTGAACTGATTCAAAGTGAAGTAAACAGAACCAGAACAATATACATAATGACTATTAGAATGTAAATACTAAAAAGTGGCTTTTCTCCAACTTGCAATTGACCTTAGTGTTCCAGGAAACAAGTTCTCATTAGAGAAAGTATGTAAGGATTACAGAATGCACAGACGGATGTAAGGGCAAAAGATTGTGTTTGTGGTTGTCTTGTCAGTCAGTTTTATTTAACTATATTTTATATTTTATAAGTAATTGAAGATTCATTGTAGGGTCAGTATATTATGAAATAACTGCCAATTTAAAACAAAGAGAATCAAGAAAACACTGTTTAAAGCATCATCATCATCTGTGTTGAGCTGCACGCTCAATTTGACAAAAAAGTAAACAGTGGCACTGAGTTCCTATCGACATGTTTAAAGACTAAATTGTTTCTTAGATGGAAAGAAATAAAAGCTGTCACACAAAAACTATAACCACGTTTATTTATTCATGAGCACTGAATAAGAGATAAAGAAATGCAATTCTAGGTCACTTCAGGGGAAAGGCTACTGTTAATGTTTCTTAACCAATGAATATCCTTTATATGCAGAAGACGTATATCTCAGCATCATTACCTTTCCTCTATTTACCTATTGAACTTTGTATGATATAGCTTCCAGGGTTGGGAAAAACTTCTCAGTGTTATTTCAATAAAATTCTTTAAACAAAACCTCTCCAGAAGTATAGACAAGACATTTTAATCTGATGACTAATGATCATCTGAGGAGTCGGGAATTTCTTAGAGATTCATAGACTAGTCTAGGCAGAAATGACTTTAGAGATCATTTAATGCAATTATGTTATTTTAGAGACAATATAACAGAGATCCAGGGTGATTCTGTGCCTTTTTCCTGATAGAAATTGTAGATATTCAGGAGAATACAATTCACAAATAAGTCTAAGGATTAATTACCTCATGTCCAATCAGCAATTTAGAGTACAGCACTTGTTATACTGACCTGCTGAGAACCCAGATTTCCCCTTCCCAATCTTAATAATAGAGACTCAGACAATGAAGCCATCCATTGATAAATGCCCCAAATGCAACAACCTCTGTAAAACATCAGAACAAGGTAATAACATAGCATCTCCTAACTGTTGGGGAGGAAATATATTTATCTTCATCAAAAAAAATCAAGACTATATATCCCTAGAGGTATAGTCTCTGAAAGCAATTTCACTGAGTCAGAATGGAGATTAGGCTTTGAGAAAACTTTCCTAGCAAGCAAGAACTACCATCCTGAATCTCCAGGCTTGTGATCCTTGTTGACCTCTTAGAGTAGCTACAAATGGCTACATATGCTGGAATTTAGTCATTTCAGTCATGTCTGATTCTTTGTGACCCTATTTAGGGTTTTCTTGGCAATACTACTGGAGTGGTTTGCCATTTCCTTCTCCAGGTCATTTTATAGATGAAGCAAACAGGGTTAAGTGATTTGCCCAGGGTTACATAGCTGTTTAAGGCCAGATCTGAACTAAGGCAGAGCACTAACTCCAAGCCCTGTGTTCTATCCACTGTGACACCTATCTGCCCCTTCTGCTGGAGAGAGGGAGGTAAAGGTTTCAGCACTGGACAGCAGCTCCTCTTAACCAGACAGACAATACGTAGTGGCTATTGGACCAGGAAGATGAAAGTTCTTATAGTGAGCTAGAGGCTAGAATTTGAATCTCTCGTATTTTAGTTCACAGTGCTTTATGAGTGACTCTTGATCCTTTGCAGCTGCGTCTACGTGTTTTTGAGGGCAAAGCAATTACCATCATATTTGGCCTGTGTTTTTTTCTTTTTATGTGTAAAATGAGTAAGTTGGACTATACAATTTCTAAAGTTCTTACATTATGAAAGATCTTTGATGAAAGAAAACCCTCCTCTATGGTAGGCTGAATGTGCACAGGTGACTATAGGGAAGAAAGTCACTCTAAGACTAGGAAACCAAGTAAGAGACAAAGAGATAGGGAAGGTGAGGGTGTATTAGAGGACAGAGGGTAATCTAGCTTGAATGGAGTGCAAAGTGTGCTAAGTAATTGCCCGAGATAAAACTGAATGGGCAAAACTGTGCCAGGTTTTGGAGAGCCTTGTTCTCTAATCCAGTGTCATTTGGACTTTATTGAATGGACAGGAAACCACTGAAGAGTCTAGAGCAGAGGAATGATATGTATAGCCAGATCTATATACAAGGAAGATTATTCTGGCAACAGAGTAAATAATTAATTGGATGAGGTGTATTGGGAGAGAATGGTGATGGAAAAAACCCATTAGGAGGTGAAAGTAGAAAACTAGTTGTCAGTGATGATGACAGTTTCCAAGAAAAAAACTAAGGGGTTTTTTTTTCCAAGCAAAACTAAGGATCCCTTTGGGTTCACTCAGGAATACAGCAGTCCCATAGCTCGTCAGATGTTTGTGTATAATTTTACATGCAAACAAAGACTACACATCTACTAATGAAAGAAAAAGATCTTTGCCCTATTTTCTTTCAAAGAAATAGTATCATGTCATCTCTAAAAAACATTCTAGAAGGGCTAGGCACAATAATTGGAAGTATAAAATCTCCCCCAAATCATTAAGAAATTTCACATGGGTGGACAAAAACAAAAGACAGAAACAATCCACTATTCAAGTATTTTCTGCCTTTCTTCATGATTTGTCCTCAACTTCTTTCGTATCCAAAGCTTTAATGCCAATTCTATTTATTTCATCTTTCTCCTTTTATCACAGTCCAGGGAGCTCAAAGATTTCCTTCCACATTGGTCACCAGTGATCAAACCTTCTAGTAGAAATATTACTCTGTAGACAACATTGACTGACTATCACAATTATTCATGTATCCCTGCTTTAAAACAATTCAGGGGGAAAGAAGGTAGTATGGTGAAAATTGCCTTGGCCAGGACACATGTATGTATGTATATACACACATATGTATATATATGTTCATTTATATTATATATACACATACATTTGTACAAACATGTATATATACACATATATATACATGTACGTGTGTGTGTATATGTATATATATATGTATACACCTAGGTTTTGTACTGTCTCTAGTAATCCACTATGCTACTTAAATTATCCCACATTCTTGATTCTTCAATTCTAAAAATTGTTTTAAGTATATGCTATCGTTCACGGGGATGTTGACGGCAAAATTGGGTGGGATATATGACATTCTTTAAGTTCCACAAAGAAAGGTTCTGAACAAATCCTGATTATTGCCACAAGATATTACACAGATAAGCAGAGATCAGCAGTTTCCTCTTAGAGCAAGAACAACAAACATAGATAATAACTATTTAAATAATTAATGTAACAGAATAAACCTTTGGACAGATCTGTGTGCAGAGAATAAGAATTCCTTTGCTACTAGCCTAATACTGGTCTATCTTATCCTCTATATTTTAGCTTCTCTGTTTGTAAAACATGAGTACAGTACTAACCTCTATCACATTTAAATTGTGACCCTTGCTAGATTTGGACTACAAGCACCCTGAAGTCCTTAGTCAAAGGCATGAGCATTTTGTGTTTCTTTCTCCCAAAATTAAACAACGCATGTTACCAGGACCTTTTCTAGCTCTGTCATTAGCATAACCCAGTGCAGTGATCTGGAGGTGATTCAAGTGCTGTAACAAAAAAAAAAAAAAAAAAGGTGGGGATGAGTAACAAAACAGATTTACAGAAAAACTTATTAGTTAAATAAATTCAGAAGTTCTACTGAAAAACAGCAACACCACCAACACCACCACTGTCATCATCACCATCACGAGCATTAGAAAATCCTTTCCCTTCTCCAAATTGCTTTTACAGAGCAGTTAAAATTTTCTCCATTAGTGACCCATTTTTTGAGGTAAGTTCTTATAACTGTAGAAATCCCTTCTAAAATATAAATGCTCTTGGAAGAGATTGTTGCCAACAATTGACATCCTGATAATGTGGTGTTTATTAGAAATTGAGAGACTTAAAGAAATAAAACCCAAGACAAAAGTTTGGATGGTAAAAAAGAGAACAGCAGACGACCCTGGGGCCAGAGTTAGGGCTCCAAGTATTGGCTACTTACAGTAGAGAATAATGACAACTCACATTTATGTAACATTTTAGGGTACTCTTGTCAGAACAGCCCTGTGGAGAAGAGAGCACAAGCATTTTTTGTATCAAATACATGATTTCATTCGTGTAGGAAACACCAACTGAGGAAATTCTAAGGGTATAGATTAGCACCTGCTCTTCATGTAATAGACTTGAAGAATTGCCTGGGGTGGGGCACCAAGAGATTAAGTGATTTACCCAAATTTTGATGTTCTTTAGTCATTTAAGTCTGTCTAACTCTTCATATCCCCATTTGGGGTTTTCTTGGCAAAGATACTGAAGTGGTTTGCCATTTCCTTCTCCAGCTCATTTTACAGATGAGAAAACTGAGGCAAACAACATTAAGTGACTTGCTCAGGGTCACACAGCTAGTAAATGTCTGAGGTCACTCAGATTCAGATCTTCCTGACTCCAGGCCTGGAACTCTATCCACTGCATACTTAGCTGCCCTGATTTCCCCAAGAACCTGTTGTCAGTTTGTGACATACTCAGCACTCGATAAATATTGTCGATTGATTATCCTCAGTTAATAGCTGAGAAAATTGATGCTCAGAGAGAGAAAGTGTCTTGTTCCTTATCATGCATTTAGTCAATTTTAGAGTTGGGGAATTGATGACTAGTCTTGCGACCCCAAGTCAAGCGTCCTTTTCCCTACATCATCATGCCTCTCTAAGAAGAATCCAAACTGAGGGAAATTGAGTGTTTGAAGAAAAACTTTACCAACTTCAGAATTTCATGGAGCTACATCTGGGTTAAGGACAGTAAGGAATAGAAGAAGAAACAGTGGGGGCAGGGGAAACATTCAAAATGGTATAAGGATAGGCTACTTTTATTAGCATGTAACATCCATTTTCTGTACCTTGGATTCAGCTTAAGGTAATTACACATCCAAATGCCATGCCAAAGCTGAGTCCACAGCTATTTTATTAACAAGGAGTACTCGACACTGTTCCTTTTCCTATCCTTAACTTGGTATTTGTTTTCATTTGTTGCAAAGTTTCATCCTGACATTTCATAAAAGGCTCTTGAATAGTGTTATGCAATCTACAAGAGAGAGGAAGCTAATCAAATGTACTCTGAAGGGAACATTAATGATTCCCATGTATCATTCTGTATCGCAGATGACTAATTCCAACTTCTGTGGGGTTTGCTCACATATTTCTTTATGTCAGACCTCGACCCTACTTAGATTATAAAATATTTGAACAGTTCGACGCTGGGATACAAGAGGAAAACAAAACAGATGAAATTCATTCTCTCTTATCCGTTAAAGACCATTTTCTACTCCTATTAACCTTCCTAAAGAGAAACTAGGTGAAAATCAGCATGGTATAGAGCTAGTCTCAATCAGAAAGACCTGAGTTCAAGTCTTGGTTTTCATATATACTGTTGTATAGTGTGACCTGGGATGATAAATCTCTTGCCCTCTCATTTCCCCAGGCAACTCTGAGACCTTAAATTGCAAAGTAAATGCTGATCTGCATTGGAAAGGGATTTTCCTCCCTTAGAGTTTGCTCTACTGATGAAATCACAAGTCCAATAATAAAAAAAAAAAATAGAAGTTGACTTTTGTTTTGTAAAAGACTTGTAAATACATATACTTTGTGTATTTACAAATACACAAAGGTCCTTTCCAGCTCTAAAATTCTATGACTTCCCAGTTTAAAAGGAGATTGCTGATATTCAGTCATTTTCAGTTGTGTCAAATTCTTCATGACCTCTTTTGGGATTTTCTTGGCAGAGATATGGGAGTAGTTTGCCATTTCCTTCTCCAGCTCATTTTACAGATGAGGAAACTGAGGCACACAGGGTTAAGAGAGGACAGATTTGAGCTCAGGAAGAGAACTCTAGGCTAGGCACTCTATCCACTTTGACACCTAGCTGCCCCTCAAAAGGAGGTATTATTGATAATATTCATATGTATGAATAAATATACAATAATAATTCATATAGATGAATATAGATGAAAATGCTATTCATCCCATTCCACACTGAAGACTTCTTTGGACCTTCTTTCACATGACATACCCTTGATATTTCAATTAATTTGAGCTCAGTGTTAATGAGGCCAAGCTCAGGAGTCCAGCTATTGTGAGACATCAGTCCTGCTCCTTAATCACAGACTGAACCTCTAACCCGTCAGTCGTCTCACATATGAGGACATTTGATCATGAGAGAGACTCCTGGAAAAACAACTTAAAACTCTCATTCCTGTTGGTCGATAAGTAGACATTTCATACAGAGAGGCTAGGTGATTTTAGTCAGTCTTTTACGGTTCTTGGCTGCCTTGTGGGTCTTCTTCCTAAGCTCTGGGCTGCAAGACGTTTGTGCTCAGAAAGAACTGCTCCTTCTAGTGTTGTTAACTTTTTACAGCATCCTGTAGTTATGACTCTGCACTAGATGGTTTGATGCAGGAGGTCTTGAGAACACTTTTGCCTATCCTGTTTTTGGGCACCCTTTCAAGTGGACTTTCACCAAGATAAAATCCACCAGGCACAATCTTAAGGGAGCCATATTCAACAGGATACAATTGTGATCATCTTTTATTGTCCCCTCAGGAGTAATATCCTTTTGTTCTTTTTTTTTTACGTTGCAGTTCCATCTGCTATGTACTAAGCAAAAGAACAACAAGAATGAACATAAACAGAGATGGACAAAGCTGAGTTGGTTTTGGACTTGAACCCAAAAAATATTGAATCGGAAAAGGATCTTTAGTAGCTTGGTGATTTTATTGTATCTTTGTACTTAGAACTGGGAACATGGTGTAAAACAAAGCATCATGAATCCCCATACTTGATCTACAAGGGAATTATGTTGTGTACTGCTTAGCACAGTTCTTGGGCCCCCTTAGGTAAGGTTTCCTCATAAAAGAAATATTCTTATTAAATGATATTCGCTTTCTAATTAGTCTATCAATTTTCAATCTAACAACTACTATATGAGTGAGTTCCACTTGTGCGCTAAGATTCAATAATCATTTTTAGGAGCTTACAATATTTAATTTTTTTTAAAATGACACTGTCTTAGACCTTAGGGAGACTTGTTTATATGAAAGCAGAATAAGTGTCCTCTGCTCTGCAATGCAAGGACAATGAGATAAATACAGAATATCTTGAGCTGAGTGCAAAACATGGGGTTTAAATAGCTAAACTCAATTGCTATGAACATTTTAAAGGAAGAGAGGAATCCATGCTTTGGAAATAGGCACCAACTCACTTACCATTAATTTATGTCTTTGTAAGTCATTCCAAGCACTATGTCATACATTTAGACTTAGAGAAACTGACTAGAATACTTAGAAGAACAGACAACTGCAGGCTTTTGAGGAAATGAAACCAGCCACTGGGTAATTACTGAAGGCATCTATGCATAAGTGTTGCTTCGGTGGAGAATGACCTTGTAGGGGACAGTCCCTAAAGACTACAAAAGGATAGGAAAAGTTTTTTTTAAAAAAAAGGAAAAATATAAAGGGAGAAATAATAATGAAAAGGAATTACCCAGTCATTTTTCAGTCATGTTTGATTCTTCATGAACTATTTTAGGGTTTTCTTGGCAAAGATACTAGAGTGGTTTGACATTTCTTTCTGCTCATTTTACAGATGAGGAAACTGAGGCAAACAAGGTTAAGTGACTTGCCTAGGGATACATAGCTAGTGTCTGAGGTCAGATTTGAATTTGGATCTTCCTGACTACAAGGTTGGCAATAGAACACCACTACACCCCCTAACTTTCCCCTAAAATATTTTTTATTCTCCACTTTAATTGTACAAAGTTGACTGTTGTGCCTGTGTTGCCACAGAGTTAAAGACACTGCAAAATGAATCCCTTGAATTTGGGTGTTCTAAGCTGCAATGATTAATGCCAATGTAGTGTCTGCATTGTCGGGTCCCAACAGCATCAGCCCTGGGAGTGCGTCACAGCTTCTGGATCAGTTGGCAATGGGGTTGGTGCTGTGAGTGGCTCCTCTAATTCTGGCCCAGGCAACAGAGGTGACGCAATCTCAGAAAAATACAAAACAAAACACACACACATACAAGCAAACACACATAAATAAATGCACACACACACAAACACAACCAAGAAATCTGCTTTGAAAGATAAAACCCCTTTTTATAAAAGTGATGGTCACAATTAATGCTAGCATGCCTTTCTACCAATATTCTTGTTGGGATCGGTTATGTCGTGGAAAGCAATTTGAACTAGGAGACAAAAAGCCTGATTTTTAGTCCTGACTCTGTTATTAGCAAATTGTATGACATTTGGCATCTTCCTTTCCCTGAGAAGCTCTTTCTACATGAATAAAATGGAAGGGAGTAAGAAGTTTTGAAATAAATGATTTCTAATGGGAGTCAGAAGGAAGAGGAGATCTCTCTTAGATCAAAGGTTCATTCCCTCCAACTCTGAACCTTCATTTCACAGGGAAAATTGTCACTGGCTAAGGTTAAATTTGAAATGTCTTTAGAATGAAAAAAAAATCATGATTCCTGCTATTTATTCTGAAACCACCATATTCTCATCCTCACGATAATTTATTATTAGTGCAACAATTATAATTAACATGATAATTATAATCGTTATATTTATATCTATAATTTTTAAGAGTAAACTGAACTGGTGGTGGTGGTGTGTACCTGTAGTTCCAGCTACCAGGTTAACTGAGGACAGCAGATGTCGACCTCAGGAGTTCTAATGTTCAGTGGGCTATGCCAATTTGGTGTTTGCACTGTTTGGTATCAATATGGTGAGCCCCCAGGAGAGGGCAAGGAGAGAAGGGGGGAGGGAGAGACTGGAAGGAAGTGAGGAGGAGGAAGGAGAAAGGGAGTGGGGAGAAAGAGAGAGGAAAAGGAGAGAGAGAGACAGAGAACGGGAGGGAAAAGTAGAGGAAAGGGGAGGGGATAGGGAAATAAAGAGCAAAGAAGAAGAGGGAGAAAGGGGGAGGGGAGAGAGAGAGAGAGAGAGAGAGAGAGAGAGAGAGAGAGAGAGAGAGAGAGAGAGAGAGAGAGAGAGAGATTTTGAGGTGAAAACTGGATTGCCTAAAGAAGGGCAAACTGGCCCAAGTCAAAAGAGTAGGTTAAAGCTCTTCCTGCATGTATGGGCTTAAATTTGTTAGTAGGCTCTGCACTGCCAGTCTAGGGGTAAGAGAAGGGAATAAGCATTTATAAAGTGCTTACTATGTGCCAAGCACTGTGCTAAGTGATAGAAGATCCAGTCTAAAATAAAAAGTATCCAGAGATAAGCAAACTATGGAAGAGAAAGGGACATTAACCTTGGGGAGGTATTGTTGTGTGAATGGTGAAGTAGGCTGTGGCTAAATGCTTAAAAGTCTCTTTTATGGCTTCTATTCTCACAGGGACATTTTTCCATATTCAAGTGTCAGGAGCAGCTGCTAACACATTTCTCCACATCCTATTGGTTTCCAAAGCATCGAATGACAATCCTAATCTTCAAGTTGATGGGAGGTCTCTTTCAAATATTCAAAACTAAGTAACAGAGGAATTAGAGTACTCCAAGAAATATCTTATATTAACAGAATGTAAAAGTAGAAAAGATGTAAACCAACCCCCTCATTTTACAAAGGAGCCCCCAGAGCCTCAGAGGGAGGAAGTGACTTTCCCACTGTCATCTGTGTAATAACCGAGATACATATCCAAGTTATCTGACTTGAAATTCCATGTTCTTTTCAGTAAATCATGGTACTTCTATTTAATGGATGACTCCCCAAGAGCAAGGCATGAAAGTAGTTAAGAAATTCTAGTGCCTTAGGTAGTATGTGCTAGTTCTGAGTCTGTCAATAACTGGCTTGTGACCCAAGGCAAATAATTTAGGTTCTCTTTTTAATTCAGTTTCCTTATTTGTGAAAGAGATGGGATGTTAATTTAAATGTCTAAGACTACTCCTAGTGCTTATATATTATGAATCTGGATTCATGCATGAGGAAGGAGGATGGAGGGACCTTAGGGTCCTTTCTGGCTCTCACATTCCAGGATTTCATGATTAATAAATGAATGAATGAAATAATTATTAAGCACTTATTATATCCCAACTACTGTGCTAAGTTCTGGGAATATACAAAAATAACTATTTTTTTCTCAAGAAGCTTACATTCTAACAGGGTGTACTACGCATATGGGAGAGTGGTAGCCAGGACATTTAGTCTGGGAAGTCACAGAGATGGTGAGTGGAACAATAGAGAAACCTAACAGTAGACACTTTCCAGAGGTGATGATTGTCTCAAAATGTTTACAGCAAGAGAAATGGAGAAAAGAGAAGGCAACAATGAAGGTACAAGGCAGAAAATGGCTAGGGTGAAGATGAGGATGCATGGTCCCAGCTCTGCACTGAGCAGCTATTTATTCCCCTCAAGAGATAGATAGATATATGATTGACAGATGATAGATAGATAAAGCATTTATTAACATTACAGTGTACCACATACTGAACTAAGGGAGTTGGGTGGAGAAAACCAAAAACAAGCAATGCAAAGTCCCTAATCTCAAGGAGTTTATGTCCTCACAAAGGAAGAGAAATAAAAAAAAGCTGGAGGGGGGAGGTGGATTGCACTAGAGGAAGTGTAATCTGTACATGGTCAGAGAATTGTGGTGAGATCCAGCTCCAGGCAAGCTTAGACAAGTTAACCAGGGGTCCCATGGGTGTAGTCTAAAGCTACTGGGGAGCTGGGTGTGAGGAGATGAGGATGATGGTCAGAGACTTAACTCCTTCCAAAAGTGTTCTCTGTTGGTCAAGTTTGGAGGATAAAGCAGCAGCGGTAGTAACGTGACAAAAAATGGCCAGCATGAAGATAAAGACATGGTCCCAGGGAAAATTGGAAAAACATAATTTTCACCTTTTTGACAAAAAGATCTCGGGATTCTGACTGTGTTAAAGAACTGAGATGGTAAGCTATGGTATGACATCATAAATTTAGAACAGACGTAAGATGATGTTCTAATGAAACCCCATTTTACAAAGAAGAAAAAAAGAAGCTGAGGATTTAACAGTGAAGTGTCTCACCAAAGAAACCCAAATAGGAATCAGAATTCACACTCAGGTTTTCTAACTCCAAGTCCAAAATTCTTCCACTCTCATACATGGCAGTTGAATAACACACAGAAATCGAAGAGGGGCTTTTTATTCTTGGAGGATACTGCTATCATCTAGCCTGTGTTTCTAAGAGGTATTTTTAAAAATTGCCTAAGCCAGCAGCATTGTTGATATGCTGTAACTACTGTAGAAACTGAAGTATATCGTGACTGAATTCTCTTGTTAACGATAATCAAACTGCAAGGCCAAGTCAAGTGTAATCATATTGTCTGTATGAGGTTTTTAAAAAATAACTATTTAATTCTCATCTGTAAAATGAGCTAGAGAAGGAAATGGCAAATCAATCCAGTGTCTTTGCCAAGAAAACCCTAAATACGTTCACAAAGACTTGGACACAATTGAAAAATGATTAATGATTTAAGAAAACATAAGATGCCTCAATTAAGAAAAAAACTTAAGGTTTTTATTTAATTCCTTAGTAATCTTCATGATAGAAACCTGACATTCAGCACCACTGAAGACTATAGGGTTACTACAATATGGAATAAATAATTGTGACTCCTGTATTTGCTTCTCAGTTCTATCATGCCCAGATTAAATATTCATTTGAATCTTCCAATCAATCTTCGCAAAACCCCCAAAGCTAACTATGCTTACATTTGACTTAACTACTCCTGAGTAAGAAGGAAATTGAGTTTTATATAATTCTCCTTTCAGGGAGACACCCTGAATGTGTTAGCTTGAGAGTCAGGAAATCCAGGATATTCCTGACTGTCACTGTATGAGCTGGAACAAGTCATGTCCTCTCTTCTTGGTTCCAGTTTCCTCATTTGTTAAGTGAGAGGGTTGGATTAGAGTCTACTTAAAAAGCACCATCGGTCTCTAATATCTTATGTTCTAGGCCTGAAATGTGTATATGAATCATGTGTGTACACAAGCATGAGGGTGTTTTGAATAGCTCTTAATGGAAGGTGCCATACATGGTATTACTGGGATTAGAATTTGTTTTGATTACTATAGGCAACCCTTGATCACCTGAAATACTTAGTGACTATCATCCGTTGTGTGCTGATGTTTAACAACTGACTTTCTTGGGATGGGGGGATGTATGCAAAACTTTTGAATTTAATCTGTATTATTAAAATATTATCCATCACTTTCTTAAATTTAGAGTCTGGGCAGTCAACAAAACAAGAATTATAACCTTATTTTTAGCATTTGAGGGTTTTCAAGGTATGAATGCTCACTCTGAAAATTTAACCATGGCTCTTTGTGAGAGCTGGCATGAGCTAACTCTACACAACCCTGACTACCATTCGCCATTTTTTTGTCAGAAGAACTGACCTCAACTCAAGCAGAACCTCAGCTCTCACCTGTTCCTTGGACTGGTGTTGCTGCATTCTGACAGGTTTAACTCTAGGTTAAATTGCACAGCAGATAAGAACCTAACCTTTATTGTCCCTGTCCTTTTCCCACTTTCAGTGGGAATTCAGGTGCTTTTTTTTCCTGCTCTGGTTAATTGGGTTGGAGTGGGAGAGAAGATCATATGATCCCTTAAGGTCTTTCCCCACTCTAAGGATTTTTTTTTTTTTTTTGTAAATTATATGTCAGCTCATTTATCTCTTGAGTAATTTGGTTTAATGCATTATTTACATTAGAAGTATTATTACATAGGATTATTTGGATTTTTTAAATGGAGAGAAGAGCACAAAGAAATAAAGCTCGAATTGTAAAATTTCATACAGTATGGTACCCAATCAAAGGAAAATATCTTGACAATAATAGCCTCCTCTCTAATCACATTATATAAGTGCCTACACAATCACTTTACTTATTCCAGAAACTAATCCTGATGACTAGGGCTGCTGGAGAGATGGGGAAGGGGAGATGATCAGAAAAGGGTAATTTAGCCACTTGACTGAATTTTGGGAAGTTTTCTCTGCCATCCTCTACCCAATGAGATGGTATCAATATAATTTTTCTTGTGTGTTTAATGTAGGTTGCCCAACCATAGGATGCTGAGTTTATGTGACATGCTATGTAGTCCATAGGCATCATGGGAAGTTTTGTAACATGCAAACCCACGAACCCTAAATAAAGATCCATGATAGAGAAAGAATATAGAACATACGATGGTGACTGGTGACTTGAATTTTCTGGAAGAGAGAAAAAATGCCATCTGGCATACCTGGAATGAGGGGTAACAAGGCAAGTGGCGAGTTCATCACTGAGGGATTACATAATCAATATCTCTTAAACAGACAAGTTACTTTGATGAATCTGTGATCTTGGTGATGTCAGTGGTACTTAACATGCAACATGCCTATGCCTTTTAATCCCATACCACTGTTGTTCATATCTTCTCATGAATCTTATCCCAAGAACTAAGGCTCTTTCCCTAAATGTCTTGGCATTGTATGGATACCAGTAGATCAAGTGGGCTCATCACTGGTTATCCCTCATATCCTGTAACAGATCAATGTGTTCCTTTACCACACGATTCTTATTTTTGGCACATGATTATAGTGTTTGCTTTAGTAATTTACACCTGTAAAGACAAGAAGGTGGATTCAAGGACAGTTTTGTAGATGGGGGTCATGTTATGCAATTAAAAGAGAGGTTTCTTTTCAAGGATCAGCTGCCAATATGATCCCCTTCAAGAGATTTCAGGTGGCTGAAATCCCAGAGCACTTAAAAAAAAACAGGTCACAGTTCAGAACAGACTTCCATATAGATGTTCCTCTTGGAGTAATCTTAGGAAGAATCTTAGAATACCTGAAAGGGGAGCCCTGGCAAAATCTCCCTCAGACTACATATTGTATACTTATCATCACATTTGTTACAGAAAATTCATGTCTCCAATGGCTTCCTATTACTCCTAGGATTAAGTATAAAATTCTTTGTTTGGCATTTAAAGCTTTTCACCATCTGGCACCTTCCTGCTTTTCCAGTCTTCTTTCATATTACTCTCCCCCATATACCCTATGGTCAATCCATATGGGTTGGCTCATTATTCCTTACACAGAAGCCTTGTACCTTCCATCTCCAAGCCATTGCACTGGCCAGACCTCATTCCTGGAATGCTTTTAGAATCCCGGGCTTTCTTCAAGACTCAGTTCAAATACTATCTTCCCTCCTTTGGTGGCATTTTCTGCCCACCTCTTACTGCCAACCTGCTGGTGTCATCTTTATAACATTGCCATCTATCTACTCCATATTCATCTTTTGTGTACTGATTTATTTATATGTTATCTCCACTAGAATTTAAGTTCCTTGAGGGTAGGGACTGGTTTTCGTTTTTTTCTTTATATTCCCAGCACTCAAGACAGTACTTAAACTATAGTTTTTAATAAATGGTTATTGATCAAATTTATAGGTAAAATGAGCCTTGCACTAAAACAAAATGGTGCCATTTCTTAGTCTTGGTTACCCTAGAGCAAGTCACTTAATTTCTTTGGTCCTAGTTCTAGATCACACAGAATCATAAAGTCTAACCCACTCTGTCATTTTGCTTAGGGGATAACTGAGACCTAGAAGGGCAAAGTGAATTTCCCAAGTTCAAGAAGCTACCTAGTAGCAAAAAACTACCTGGAAGCCATGATCAAAAAAAAGAGCCTAGACATCATCTTTCATAAGAAATTATCAAGGAAAACTTCCCTGAAGTTCTAGAACCAGAGGGGAAAATAGATATTGAAAGAATCCTCCAATCACCTCCTGAAAGAGATCCCCAAAAGAAAACTCCTAGGAATATGGTAGCCAAATTCCAGAGCTCCCAGGTCAAGAAGAAAATATTGCAAGCAGTCAGAAAGAAACAATCTGAGTATTGTGGAAATACAATCAGGATAACACAAGATCTAGCAGTTTCTACATTAAGGGATCAGAGAGCTTGGAATATGATATTCCAGAGGTCAAAGGAGCTAGGATTAAAACCAAGAATCACCTACCCAGCAAAAATTAGTGTAATACTTCAGAGGGAAAATGATCATTCGATGAAATAGAGGACTTTCAAGCATTCTTGATGAAAATACCAGAGCTGAATAGAAAATCTGATTTTCAATCACAAGAATCAAGAGATCATGAAAAGGTGAACAGGAAAGAGAAATCATAAAGGACTTACTAAAGTTGAACTGTTTGCATTCCTCCATGGAAAGATAATATTTGGAACTCTTCAAACTTTTCCAAGTATCAAGGTAGTTGGAGGGATTTTATATATATACAGAAGGCACAGGGTGAATAGAATAGGAAGGGATAATATCTAAAAAATAAAAATAAGGGATGAGAGAGGAATATATTGGGAAGAGAAAGGGAGAAATAGAAGGGGGCAAATTATCTCTCACATAAAAGAGGAAAGAAAAAGTTTTTGCAATGGAGGAGAAGAGGGGGGAAGTAAGAGGGAAAGAGTGAGCCTTACTCTCATCACATTTGGCTCAAGGAGAGAATAACATACACACTCAATTTGGTATGAAAATCTATCTTACACTTCAGAAAAGTAGGGGGAAGGGGAGAAGTGGGGTATGGGAGGATGATAGAAGGGAGGGCAAATGGGAGGAGGTTTGTAGTTAGAAGCAAACACTTTTGAGGAAGGATAGGGTCAAAAGATAGAATATAATAAATGGGAAGCAGGATAGGATGCAAGGTAATATAGTTAGTCTTTCACAATATGACTTTTATGGAAGTCTTTTGCATAACTACACATGTATAACATATATCAAATTGCTTGCCTTCTCAGTGGGGATGGGTGGAGAGGGAGGGAGAGAGAGAAGTTGGAACTCAAAGTTATAAAAACAAATGTTAAAATTGTTTCTATATGCAATTAGGAAACAAAATAGTCAAGTAATTGGGGTATGGAAATCTATCTCGTCCTACAAGAAAATAGAGGAGATGGGAATAAGAGCAAGGAGGAATGGGATAGAAGGGAGGTCAAATTAGGGGAAGGAGTAATTAGAATGCATGCTGTCTTGAAATGGGCAGAGTGGAGAGATGGAGAGAATTTAGAACTCAAAATCTTGTGGAAATGAATACTGAAAACTAAAAATAAATTAATTTTTAAAAATAATAAAAAATTTAAAAGTAGGGATAGAACAATGATCTCTTGACTTTAACTTGTGATCATTTTTAAAAATTTAATTTGTTCATTTTTTCTGATTTGTAACTGTTTCTTTCATCTCCTCTTACTTCATCACATAGCCTCAAACCTGTTGGTGACTTAGGGTAATGTTTACCCCAAGCATGTGAAGACTTTCTCCAGGTAGAATGGGAGGATGGGAACAATTTTTCCAAATGGCCATGAAGGCAAATGAAGCAGGTGTCATGGAGTGCTAAGAGTTTGATCAGATAATAAAGACACCAAGGTCATCCACTCTATGCCAAGTTATTGCCAGTCATCTTGACTTTTGTCTTTGCCACTGGAGTTTGATGATTCTGGAAGAGAGAAGAGGCCGATGACTTTGTGCCACTCTCCCTCACTTAAATCCAGTTCATGTAGAAGTGAAGACATCACCCCATGATGTCATTGGTCCTCTTCCAAAATGAAGGACAAACAACACTTCCTCACTCAACTGGGGAAAAAAATCTTAAAAGACATGCATGGACAAGCCAAATAAACTTAAGATGCAGAATGACACATGCTTTTTTTGGCTCAGTCACTGTAAGAATTCATTTTGCTTGAGTACAAGAAAATCTGTATTAAACATAGGATAAAAGTAAGTGAACCATCAACAAAAGACTTTGAATTTTACCACTCTTCTGCTTTTCTACTATATTCTCCTCCTATCTATCCCTTATACCAAGGTCATAATAATATTTCTTATACATAAGTCTGGTCATTTCCACTATTTTGCTTAAAAATCATTGGTGGTTTTCCACTGCACATATGTCAAATTTGGACTCCTTTGTTTAGCCATTGAGGCTTGGCTTAAAACTTGGAGCCACACCACTGTTGCCCCCTTTACTCCATATTACTCTCTTACACATTCTATGCTTCAGCCATACTTTTCCACCCAGGGCCATCTTCAGTCATTCTGATCTATATCTGGTGACTGGATCCAGGTGGCTCCAGAGGAAAAAGTGAAACTGGTGACTTTGCACAGTACTCTCTCATTTAAATTCAATTTGCTTGCACGTCATGGCATCACCTTCCTGATGCCATGGTGTTCTTTGTGAACAGAGGGCAAATGACAACATATAATAACAAATACTATTTCCAATGCTTGGAATTCCCTCTGCCAAAGCAACAGTTAAATTTCTACCAGTGCTTTATACCGAAACTATATGTTTGACATCATTAGGAAAATGATACTGGTTAAAAAAAAAATAGGAAAGTAACTCAAAGGAACAGACTAGAGAAGAATCAGGAACAAATAAACTAGACTTGACAAAAATTACTGGAAAAGCTGGAAGGAGGTTTGACAGAAACTAGACCAACATCTTAATGTACATATGAAAATAGCTCAAAATGAATACAATTAAAGGTCACAGAATAAAAAATAATTGGAGGATATCTAGATCAGGTATCTTTTGCATTCATGGATAGTATACATATTCTTATCCAAAGAAAGAATATAGGCAACTACAAAAGATAAAATAAATAATTTCAATGGCGTGATATTGAAAAGCATCTCTACAATCAAAATTGATGCAATGAAGTTGTGAAGGAAACTAATCAGCTGCAGAAAAAGACTTTGCATCAAATATTTCTGACAAGGGTTTGATATTGCATCATGTATATATTGAGTTATTCCATATCCAAGATCTGGAGTCATTTCTCAGTAGGTAAGTGGTCAAAGGATATGAACAAAGAGTTCTCAAAAGAAAAGATCCAAATAAGCATGTGAAATATTGCTCTAAAGCACAAATGAGAGAAATTCAAACCAAAAGAATCTAAAGTCATATTGTACACATAGAAAATTATCAAGGAGGAGAAGGGATGAAAATAGTCAGTGTTAGAGGGACTGCAGAAAGACACTAATATAGTATGGGTGGATGTATAAATTGGTCCAATCATTCTGGAAATCAAATTACACTAAGAAACTAACTGAAACATACTAACCCTTTACCCCAGATAACCCCCTGCTAGGTATACGTTCCAAGAAGGTCAAAGGTAAAATACAGATCTCACATACACCAAAATATTTGTAATAGCACTCTTTGTAGCAGCAAAAAATATTAGAAACAAAAATGTCTAGTGATTGGGGAATGGCTAAACAAATTGTGGCATGTGAATGTAATGCAATGTCATTTTACTGTGCCAAAACTAATGATGAATATGAATACAAAGAAGCATAATAAAAGTTATGCCAACTGTTACAAGATAAAGTAATAAAAAATTTGGGTCTGATCCTTGACTTTGTCAGTGATTAACTAACAATATACACAAAGGAAAACGATACGTACAATGACTAAAACAATAAAAATAGAAGGAACACAGAAAAGGTATTGAAATGATGGATAAGTATAATAACCAAACTTGTCCCTGAAGAAGAGATAGGGAAATGTACCCCTGTCCCTTCTTTGTAGTAGTGGGAGGCTATGAATGAATAGTACGCACATACTATTGGATTCAGCTGATGTACTATTTAGTTTTGCTAAACTACTTCCCCTCCTCTCTTATTCTTTGTTAAAAAGTGATGGCTCTTTGAGAAAGGGAGGGATAGATTGTGAAATAGCAGCTAGGTGCTATCGTGGGTAGTGTGCTGAACTTGCAGTCAGCAAGACGTGAGTTCTGATCCTGCCTCAGACACACATTAACTATGTGATTCCAGGTAAGCCTCAGTTTCCCCATCTGAAAAAATGAGGATAATAATAGTGCTTTCCCCATAGGGTTGTTGTGAGGATCAAATGAGATAACACATGTAAATGCTTTACACACCTTAAAATGCTAGCTATTATGATATAAACCAAAATATTTTTGAAGTGTAATACATTTTAAAATACAGAGCTAATATAATTAGTATCCCAATAGGACACTAAGGTATACACTTATTTTTAATAGAAAAATAACAGTGTGGTACATAGTAGAAAGCACAATGAATTTATAATTAGAAAATCTAGTTTTGAACCTTGGCTAGGTCAATTATAAGCTATTCGACCTTGAATAATTATATCATCTCTCTTAGTCTTAGATTTTTCATCTGCAGGGTAAGGATAATGGTACTTTCTCTACCTACTTTATTGTGTTGTTAAGAGGGTCATATAAGATAATGAAAGAGAAAACAGTTTGTAAAATAATGCATGTGTAAAGTATTGTATAAGGTATCCCTATTAAAGAAATGTGTTTAATCTCTGTCACTATAAGCAGGTCACTTGCACAATGTAACTAATCCTTATTATTCTTAAAATACCTTGTATTTCTCTAATACTATCCCCTTTCCTTTAAAATGTTTTTGTTCTCCTAGCTGGAACATATCTAGTTTAGATTCAGAAGATGCAAGTGCCCTGGAGTGCATTTTGTATTTAATGTGTAATTCATAATGTTCAGCTGTGGTTTAGAGAAGTCTGAAAGGAAGAGGAAGAATATTCTTCCTGAATTATTTTGTGATTCCTGTAAAGAAGGTAACTCATTTTCTTTTTTTTAATGCTTTATTAAAGCATTTTGAAAAAATATCATTCATTTCCTGATGTAGTCTGCCCCAAGGCTTACCTTCAGTTGTAACAACAAAAAAAGGTATATTCATTTGCAAATAACAAACTTCCTACTTTCAGAAGGGATAATCTGGGATTTTATCACCAAGTTATTCATAAAATGTGTATTATGAAAACACAATGGTTACGTGTTTGTAGAAGCATATGTTCAGTAGACATATATGTGTGTATATGTAAACACACAGTGCATGATATCTTAAGTATTTTCTTCATACATGATTATCATAAGATTTTGATTTATGATCTATTAATTTATCTTTTTAATTCTTAGTATATTTTAAAATAACTTATGGGTACGTTTTTGTTTTTGCACAAAAGCCATTTGCCAACACCCAAACTCCTCTACAAACAGGAGTGAGATGGTAAATGTTTAACAAAGAGCTCCCCCTGAAAAATAAGGTACATAAGATACATTTTCAAGTTTAATCTATATTACTGACATCTTCTCTATCACTTTCTTAAGTCTAGACAGTCAACAAATTACAAACCAATCTCTGATTTGTATGATTTGCCTATTTCAAAGGCATAAAAGCTCACATTGAAAATTTAACAATTGAGTATAAGCTGGGACCAGCATACTTCTACCTACAAAATACATTCTCCCAAAACAGTAGGTTTATTTATTGACTGTTAACAGAAAGGAGGAATATGGCTTGTCTTCCAGTAGTAGGGTACTAATATTAACGTATATTTTTGCCAGTTTCATTGTTGCTCGATATTGACAGATTTCTTGGGTTTTTTGTACACTGTTGTCCTCGCTGTGTATATTTTTCTTCAGTCTGCAACACTTCATACCAGTCTCCCCCATGATTTTTTTTTAATTTTCTTCATTCCTAATAATACAATCATATTCTATTTCATTTTATACAATGATGCATTGGACCATTCAGTCAATCAGTTGAATCAACAAGCATTTAAATGTTAACAAAGTGGCAGGCACTATGCTAGGTAGTGTCTGTAGAACTGCAGTCAATGAAATCATTCCTATTTTTCAAGGATTTCACGTTACAATTGGGGAGAAAATAAGCATATCTCATCTTGATAAATATTTTGTTGCAAGCTCTTTCTTGTTACAAATAATGCTGCTGTGACTGCTTTTGTTTTTAATCTCTCCTTGCTATCAATAACTTCCTTGCTGTATACATTCATAGTAGAATATGAGGGTCAGATGGGATGAGTAATTTAGTAACTTCTTTTGCATAATTCCAAATTATGTTCAGAAAGTGAACCAACTACAAGATTAACCAGCAATGAGTTACCATGCATGCCTTTCTTGCCATAACCCCGCCCCAATAAAGTTTTCCATATTTTACTATCTTTTCTAACTTTAGAGGTATGATCATCAGGGTTGTTTTAATTTGCTTTTGTGTGATTATTAATAATTTTAAGCATCTATTCAGGTAACTATTGATAGCTTACATTTCTTCTTCGGAAAAATTCATATAGAATTTTATATTGATAATATAAATATTTTATAAATAGCATATAGGCTTAGAAGTAGATATAGACATAGACCTAGAAACATATAGAAGTTGTCCCCAAAAGTCTATCATAATGTAGAAGTGACCCTGGGTTCTTGAAGGCTATGTTAATATAATCCAAACTCTAGAAGGTTCTACCAAACTGGAAAGACTTCAAATATGACCCCAGGAACAAACTGATCCTATTCTCTGAAGACCAGTCTAACTAATCATGAAGAAACACATCACCCACCCATAGACTGCTGAAAGGATCCTGTGTAACCTGTGGATTACATTGTGTAGCTCATTCAGAGTATGGGGTCTGGGGGAGGAGGAGGTGCTGAATGAACTCCTTTGGGATTAGGGATTCTCCTCTGTGGTTCATTCATAAGGCTGTTACCTCACTAGAGTTCTTGCTGCCTTAGACTGTGGAGACAACTACAATTTGCTTTTTATACATCAATTTTATTTGGGAAAGGTTTGAGAGGTTTCAAGGCTCAGACAAAATTTCTGGTTATCCATCTTATTGATAACATGACCCAGAACTTCTTGGGAATTTCAAAATCAGTGAAATCACAGATCCATTTCAGTATTTAGTTCTTTGATCTTTCATTGAACTGCATTTATCTTCAATAATTAATGGAAAGAATTCAATTGCAGATTGTAGCAGATCATTATCTTTTGTATTATGTTTTGGTTTGTTACATGATTTCTCCCATTCATTTTAATTCTTCTATGCAACATGATTATGGTGAAAATGTATTTAATAGGAATGTATGTATAGAACCTATATAAAATTGTATGCCGTCTCAGGGAGGGAGAGGGAAGGGAAGGGGGAAGGAGGGGAAGGAAGGGAAAAAAATCTAAGTTATATGGTAGTGATTGTAGAACACTGAAAATAAATAAAATTTAAAAAATAATTAATGGAAAGTATCATTCTGTCTAATAATTGATATTATTTTCAGCTTTTAAATAATCATTGTTTAAAAACCTTGCAAGTTTAATTGAAATGCCTAAATTTTTAGGGAAAAATACTCAGTGATGTTCTGAGTATTAAATTAAAATGCAGTATGAAGTAAACAAACATTTCAGAGTTTTATACAACTAAAAATTTTAAAAATCTTTTCCCTACATTTCCATTTTCTGCCCCTGTGCAATCATTTATGTTTAGGAGTTATAGTCAAGAAAAGAAATATATGGACAATGAAGATGCTTATATAATGATGAGTCCTAATAATTTTAGGATTATTAACTAATAATAATCAAGGGGTGATCTACCTCTGTTTGCACCAATGAGCCTTCATCTGATTATGAGTCTATAGAATTTGAATGTAAAGGGGAAAGATCTAATTCAGAAATCTGGCTCCTTTGGAAATTTTCACCATACTTAATTTAAGAAAAAAAATTAACAGCTATGCAATGAGCTGTGGTACCTGAGTTCAAATGGAGCAGAATGCGAAATAGGTAATAGATTAGCATAAAAATCTCTAATAGTCTAATAAAATGGGAGCCATTCATTCCTTATACAAGTATATCTTAGAGGCCAGAGGTCCCTTGAGCTGAAGGTCTTCAGATCTTCTATTTAAACCCTATAATTTTATAGGTTAAAAAATGGAGAAGCAAAGAATATGCTACTTGCCCACATCTATAGTAAGTAAATGGTGAACAGAACTTAGCCTCTGGTCTCCACACTCCTAATTCAGTACCCGTTTTACAATTTTACATTGCCATTCCATGTGCTAGAAAACAGATACATTATGTATTCAGTGAAACAGCAGAGTTCTAAGGCAGATGACTTGGACATACACACTGTTATTTCTTTCTACTATGAAGAATCTTCAGCATTTCCCTGATACAGATCTCTCCCTCCCTTCTTCCTCTTCTTTCTTCCTTCTTTTTCTTTCTTTCTTTCTTTTTCCCTTCCTTCCTTCCTTCCTTCCTTCCTTCCTTCCTTCCTTCCTTCCTTCCTTCCTTCCTTATTTTCTTCCAGTAGACTCTGAAGTAATTTAAAAATATATAGTTGTTGGGACTTTAAATTCCAATAGGTAGACTTATCTGAGGCTCAACATTTCCAAATTTCAGTTTGGTTGTAAAGATTCCTCTCCATTCCCACATTGGTCCCCTTTCTGTGTGGCAATACCCCTCCAATAGAACTGGACACCAAAATTTGATGTAGAATATTGAATTGAGTGAAACATGGAAACTGTTCATTATCTCAAGACAGTGAAATTTTTTTCCCAAAGTGATGGTGGGGGAGAGATGATATTTTTGTATCTCATCTTTTTCCTTTGTAAATCATAGGTAACAAAACCCCTCCTCCCAGAGAGGTTCTGGGCATTAACCAATGAGCTCTTTCTCCTTGGCAGCATGTACATTACAGATGCCAAATATTATTGTTTTATTAAGGTCTTCCAGAATAGTGCAACTCTTCATGTAAATGCAAATGGTTGATGTATTTATTTTAGTTTCTACTTTCTAAGTTACTTTATCAAGTGTACCAAATAATACCTTAGTGCCTAGAAAGAGTTAATGCTTTTGCATATGAAAGTGAGCAACTTATTCCCTTCTCACCAGTAATATTGGATCCTATAGTATAGAGTCATTGGGGGCAGCTAGGTGGTGCAATGGATAGAGCACCAGTGCAGAAGTCAGACGGACCTGAGCTCAAATCTTACCTCAGACACTTGACACTCACTAGCTGTGTGACTTTGGGCAAGTCACTTAACCCCAATTGCCTCATCCTGGGTCATCTGCAGTCATCCTGATGAATATCTGGTCACTGGATTCAGATGGCTCTGGAGGAGATGTGAGGGTGGTGACCTGCACAGCCCTCTCTCCCTCAAAACAATATCAAGTGCAAGTCATGTCATTATTTCTCTGATGGAATGGTCTTCGGCAATGAAGGATGAATGCACACGCACCTTATAGATTCATTGAAATAGGTCTCTAAAGCTATTCAGGCAAGGGATTATTTAATGGAGACCCGGTAGGACATTAAAACTATGAATTCACTGATTTCATACTCTTGAGGTCCAATCCCCGTTCAGGCAAAACTGCCCTTAAAATCAGAAAAGAATGCAAAGTCAAGTCTATTGAGAACACGGAAGGCAGAAAAAATGAATAGTAGAATCACACACAGGAAGACTCAAAGAATTCTTTATTTGGAAAATATCCTCGATTAAAGTGAGAAGAGAGGTTATATACCGAGAGCAGAAATTTTGAACTCTGACATTTTCTTTCCTGGCCATTCTCCTTCCATGTCTTCTACCTCCTCATTCCTAAACCTTCTCATTGTCTTCATCACTTTGACATCTCCAGTCCCCCCAATCTCTCTCTATCCTCTCAGCCCAGTATTTCTAGTTTATTTTCTTTCCCTTACTGCCATTGCAGTTTTCACCCAATATTCAACCATTTAAATATTGTTCTCTCCATCACCCATAAATCCATTGCTCTCTTTGACATTTTGCATTTCCTGCCCTGTTAATCCTCAGTTCTATGAGATGCCTACTTCCAGGCAACTCTACTCTGCTGGAATAGAGCATGATGGAAGACCTGCATCCATAGGAAAATACTCTTCCATAGGAAGAATAAGAAAAAGAATCTAAAGAGGAAAAGAGGGAATGAAAAATAAATGGTTTAAACTAAAGGAACTTAAGACAAAGAAGCAAATTCATCTTTATAGGTATGCCTTATGTTTAGTGGGTTGTGACTGATCATCAACAATGCTGCAAGGGTATAAAGGTATTCAAAAGGACCACATAAAAAAGGGTCAGAAAATACAGGAAGTTAATATTCATGTAAAGCATTCCATAAACCAGAGGAGGGAATAATAAAAACAAATTCAACCAACATTTATTAAGCACCTGCAATATACAAAGCAGTGTGGAAAAATTAGGACACTAATTCGTTGTTGCTGGAACTGTGAAATGATTCAACCATTTTGGCGAGCAATCTGGAATTATGCAATACCACTTCTAGGTCTATCTATAAAGATTTTTAGGGAAAAGGAAAAGAACCCATGTGTTCTGAAATATTTATAGCAGCTCTCTCTGTGGTGGCAAAGAGCTGGAAATTGCAGAGGTGCCCATCAGTTGGGGAATGGTTGAACAAGTTGTGATATATGACTGTGCTGGAATGCTGCTGAGCTGTAGTGATTTTGACTATTATAAATACCCAAATTAACTGCAAATGTCATATGAAGAAAGATACTATCTGTATTCAGAGAAAGAACTGGTAAATAGAAATATATAGAGAATAATTTTACATATATATTCTTATTTGTGTCTAAAGGTAGCCATCTCTGAATCTATCCTCTTTTTAAATGATTACATGAAATTTACATGATAATTTTATCATATCTTTTAAAAGAATAATAAGTTGTACATAATACATTTGGAGTTTCATGTGTAATCATCTTTTTCTTTACACTATGTTACAGAAATTTAAAGAAAAAAGATAAAAACAAAGAAAATGATGTATATTCAGTAAAATAAAACAGACTATTAAGTTCATAAATACAAAAACAAAACATGAAGTAATTTCAGAAAAGAGAAATTGCCAATAAACTTGATGTTATTATGTAAGTAATGGTAGAGAACATTTAGAGGAAGATGGATGGAAGGAGAAGCAGAGGTGATATAATAGAGGAAGAACTATAGACTACCCAGCCAGAAGGAAAAAATAGACGATAGGTTCATAAAACATACAACAAATTTGTCTCGGAGAAAATATATAACCGTAGTGAGTAACTTTAAATACTAGATCTCTCTCTGCTCCAAAGATAGAGCAAATGATATTTTCTTCAGCATTTTTTGGGGTCTCCTTTAGCAAGCTTTTCATGATTTTCTTGCATCTCTCTCATTTTTTTCCAATTTTTCCTCCACCTCTCTTACTTGATTTTCAAAATCCTTTTTGAGCCCTTCCATGGCCTGAGACCATTGGATATTTATTTTGGATGTTTGGGATACAGAAGTCTTAACTTTTATGTCTTTCCCTAATGGTAAGCTTTGTTCTTCCTCATCCAAAAGGATGGGAGAAGATATCTGTTCACCAAGAAAGTAACCTTCTATAGTCTTATTTTTTTCCTTTTTTTGGGGGGGGGGGCATATTCCCAATGAGTTACTTGACTTTTGGGTCCTTTGTCAAGAGTAGGTGGTTGTGAAGAAGAAACTCTATTGCTCAGATTCTGGGCACAAAAATTTCTGCTTTCTTCCAGACCAGTGTACATGCTTGATTGTACCATCTTGGAGACACTGAGATCTTACAGACCCTCAGAGTATACCCTACTCTTGACAAAGGACCAAAAAGTCAAGTAACTGATTGGGAAAATGCCCCCAAAATGGGGGGAAATAACATCTTTAAAAACAGACCAACTCAATTGGAAAAAAGAGGTTCAAAAAGCCAATGAGGAGAAGAATGCTTTAAAAAGCAGGATTAGCCAAATGGAAAAGGAGGTTCAAAAGCTCACTGAAGAAAATAGTTCTTTCAAAATTAGAATGGAACTGATGGAGGCTAATGACTTTATGAGAAGCCAAGAAATCACAAAACAAAACCAAAAGATTGAAAAAAATGGAAGATAATATGAAATATTTCATTGGAAAAACAACTGACCTGGAAAATAGATCCAGGAGAGACAATTTAAAAATTATGGGATTGCCTGAAAGCCATGATCAAAAAAAGAGCCTACATATCATCTTTCATGAAATTATCAAGGAAAACTGCCCTGATATTCTATAACTGGGGGACAAAATAAATATTGAAAGAATCCATCAATCACCTCCTGAAAGAGATCCAAAAAGAGAAACTCCTAGGAACATTGTGTAGCCAAATTCCAGACTTCCCAGGTCAAGGAGAAAATATTGCAAGCAACTAGAAAGAAGCAATTTGAGTATTGTGGAAATACAATCAGGATAGCACAAGATCTAGCAGCTTCTACATTAGGGGATAGAAGGGCATGGAATAGGATATTCCAGAAGTCAAAGGAACTAGGACTAAAACCAAGAATCACCTACCCAGCAAAACTGAATATAATACTTCAGGGGGAAAAATGGTCTTTCAATGAAATCGAGGACTTTCAAGCATTCTTGATGAAAAGACCAAAGCTGAAAAGAAAATTTGACTTTCAAACACAAGAATGAAGAGAAGCATGAAAAGGTAAACAGCAAAGAGAAATCATAAGGGACTTACTAAAGTTGAACTGTTTACATTCCTACATGGAAAGATAATATTTGTAACTCTTGAAACTTTTTTTAGTATCTAGGTAGTTGGTGGGATTACACACACATACACACACACACACACAGCACAGGGTGAGTTGAATAAGATGGGATCATATCCAAAAAAATGAAATTAAGGGGTGAGAGAGGAATATATTGGGAGGAGAAAGGGAGAAATGGAATGGGGCAAATTATCTCTCATAAAAGAGGCAAGTAAAAGACTTTTCAATGGAGGGAAAATGGGGGGAGGTGAGAGAGAAAACATGAAGCTTACTCTCATCACATTCAACTCAAGGAAGGAAAAAAATGCACACTCATTTTGGTAAGAAAACCTGTCTTACAAAACAGGAAAGTAAGGGAGAAGTGGATAAGCAGGGTGGGGGGGGATGATGGAAGGTAGGGCAATGGGAGGAGGGAGCAATTTGAAGTCAACACTCTTGGAGAGGGACAAGGTCAAAAGAGACAATAGAAGAAAAGGGGGGCAGGATAGGATGGAGGGAAATATAGTTAGTCTTATACAACACAACTATTATGGAAGTCATTTGCAAAACTACACAGATATGACCTATATTGAATTGCTTGACTTCCCAATGAGGATGGGTGGGGAGGGAGGGAGGAAGAGAAGTTGGAACTCAAAGTTTTAGGCACAATTGTTGAGTATTGTTCTTGCATACAACTAGGAATAAGAAATACAGGTAATGGGGTATAGAAATTTATCTTGCCCTGAAGGACAAAAGAGACAGATGGGGATAAAGGAAGGGAGAGATGTTAGAAGGAAGGGCAGATTGGTGATAGGGGTAATTAGAATGCTTGGCATTTTGGGGTACGGGAGGAGAGAAATGGGGAGAAAATTTGGAACTCAAGATTTTGTGAAAATGAATGTTGAAAACTTAAATAAATAAATTAAAATAAGATAATGCAGTAAGGAACCCCCATTTTCCAGCACAAGGCAGGTAGGAAGACTACTAGCTCAGTGGGTTCCACATCATGTGCAATCACTATTAACTGTGCTTTCTTGTTTTCTACCAGCATGTTAACAGTGTTAACACCTGCTCTGAGGATTGATGGTCTCTTAGTGAGCGTGTCTCCTTTGCCTACAGCCTTTTGCTGCAGCCTTTCAGCAGGAGCCAGCAGCCTTTGCTTCTTATCTTGCTTTGTCTCTGGTCTATACTTGGAAGCCAGTTTAAGCAGTTGAGTAGCTGTATGATGATCCAAAGTCTAGGTGAACTCATTAATTTCTGGTGGGACTTCCAAACACTTATAAAGAACAAACCTTTGATACTGCAGTCTGATGTACCAAGGTCATTTGAGAAATTGAGTAAAGTCTCTTTTGGGCTGAATGTCCTGACCAGTGCCAAAGTTCTTGGGCAGCTTCTCAAACAAAGGATTGAGCGCTTTCTTGGCCTCCTGCTTCTTTATGACATCCACCTTCTTCCCCTTGGCTTTATTCCCTTTTGGCATCTTGGCCCGCTGAACGAGAAAGGAAGAGAAGAGACTTGTGGGTAATATGCATTACTCCTCAGCTATTGCAAAATTTAACAATATTATTAAAGAGATGGATTAGAAGCACATAGAAAGGGAAATTACAATTACTTTGAGACATCAGAACCAGCTGGGTAGAGTGAATAGAAAGGTGGCCTCAAAGTCTAGAAAATCTGGATTCAAGTCCTAGCTCTGACCCAGAGTAATTGTGTGACCTTAGGCTTAATTTAGCTTGTCAGTACTCTAAGCAAGTCTCTAAGATCAATCTGCAGATAAAGTGCCAGTTAGTATTGGTAGGAGTTTCCTCATCTGGGACTTCCCTCTGAGTATTAATGAAATCATAGGTCCATTCTCTATCTCTTAGACTCATTCATGCTCATCAAAAACAAGTCATGACAAACTAATCTCATTTCATAATAATAGAATTACTAGGATGCTAGATCAAGGAATTCCTACAGACGTACAGTGTCTTAATTTCATCAAGGCATTTGACAGACGGTCCCAAGATATTCATGTGGAAAAAGTGGAAGTTTCCTCACCTATTTTGGGATTGTTTATCTGTGAGGAACTGTAGAATTGTTGCAAAGTATCTGTAAATCCATAAATAAGCAAACACGCCTTCTATCAACTGAAAGAATCATACACATATATTACTCTTTCAAATATATATATATAGAGGCTATTATGATTAATAAATATGGGCTCACTTAAAAGAATTACTGGATTCATATTTGATGTTTTTTTGAAGTAGCTAGGGGCTTTAGTGGATAGAGCATAGGAGATGAAACTTCAGAAGTTAATAGCAGTGGGGCCAGTGGATAAGTCAGAACCCCTTTCAGCCTCAGTTTTCTCACATGCAAAATGGGGGAGATAATAGCACCTACTTTATCAGTTTGTCATAAGGATTAAATGAGATAATACATATAAGTGCTTTGCAAACTTTAAAGCTGTATATTAATATTAGTTTTTATTTTTATTTTCTCAATCAACTGATAACATGATATAGAGGCTCATAAATTTTAATATAAAAGAGGTCCTTTCTTCTGAAAAGTCTGGGGAAAACATGACTAAATGATGGTAACAATAGTAAATAATAAAATCAGGTGAATTTGCAACTAGCCAAATGACCAGAACCAAAGTATGGAAGGAGGTTTAGGGTAAAAGACGAGGGACATCTGTGCCTGGTACCATTCTGGCCATCGCTTTTTACGACTGATTGGAATATATTCATCTGTAGCATTCTTTTCAAAGTTTTGGGAAAAATAAAGCAGGGAAGAATGGTTATGGCAGAATCAGAATTCAAAAAGATCTTGATAGATTATATATTGAATTGAATCTAATAAGAGGGAATGTAACAGAAATAAATAGAAAGTCCTGAATTTGGTTTGAAAAAACCAACTCCCATAGGATGACAATAACATCGTTGGACAATAGTTTATATGAGAAAGACCCATGAGCTTTTGTGGACAACTTCAATATTAATGTTGTGGTATACCAGTCCCCCAAAAGTTAAAACAATCTTATAATGATTTAACTATCATCACGATAATAGTTGCCATTCATATGGTATTTTAAGGATTACAAAACATATTGCATATGTTAATTCATTTGTACTCTACCATAACATTTTGAGTTGACTATTACAGGGATTATTATTCCCATTTTACAGAAAAGGACACTGAAAGTCAGAAAGTTTAAGTGACTTGCCCATAGACATGTAAGTAGCAAATATTGGAGGCAACGTTTCAACACAGATTACTCCCAGCTCCAAATATAGCACATGTCACTAGCTGAATCTCAGTGTCAAGAATCAAACGATATTTCCCTTGTACTTTGCCCTGTGGCTGTGTTCAAATCTAGACAACACGTTTTAGGAAAGATTTTGATAAGGACCTGTGATTTCATTGCTTTAGACCAAAGGTATCAAACAACATGCAGCTATAGGTATCATGAAGTTCATTATATTTTCCTTGTGGGCCTAGACCGCATTGAAATGTAATTGGGAAATATCTAATACAACAAATAAAAATAAAATACAATACAGATAATGTTAATTTGTGGTTTTCTAAGTCAATATGCAGCCCATAGGGTCTGCTTCTATTTTATTTTGACACCACTGGTCTAAGTAAAGTTCTGTGAATAAACTTCTCTGTTAAAAAAGATCAGCACCTGCTCTGGGTCTTACAACCTGGGGCACTGAGACATGAAGTGACCTACTGAAGTTCATATAGCCAGTATGTATCAGAGACAGAATTTGAACTTGGATACCTCCTGACTCTGAAGATGATTCTTTATCCATTACGCTATGTCATCTCTCTATCAGTCCTTGCACTACTTATCCTGATGCTTCTGCCAAAAGCAGTGGAAGCACCTTGGGCTATCTCTAGTGTCCAATTCACCTGTGTTCTCCCACCTCCACATTCCACTATTCTCTCTTTCCCGTTATCCTAAAACATATTCCTCCAGCATACGTGGACCCTTCTATGGTAATCTGTTTCGGCACTCATATATACCCCCCTATTCACTATGTCACTCATGAATACCTCCCACTAACCTTTGAGAGTGATCATTTGTCCTTGACACACATTAACCTGACCTAATATCTTGAAAAGGCTAAGCAAGATTCCAAAGACCAAGCATATAGCCACAGATAGTGGGCTAAATATTCTGTGAAAGTCACGAGGTCTGCCTAACCTTACATTGTTAGATGCCTTATTGATTTTCCAAACTTGATCACCAATATGTTAGTCTCTTTTCCACTGCTAAGTAGATTCCTCATCTCATCTTCAAACTCATTCCTAGATTCACTCCCAATCAATCCAGCTTCCTTTGGGTCCTCCCATACCCACACATTGTGACCCAGTCAAACTGGTCTTCATGTTCTTACTCAAACCCAACATGCCACCTTCCATCTGTGTGTCTTTGCAGTCATCCCTAATGCTCTTCCTCCTCAGCTCTCTCACAGAATCCTTTATTTCCTTCAAGGTTGAGTTCAAGCACTCTCTTCTATACAAAATCTTCCCTAATTCTCCCAAATGCTAGTGCCTTCCATCATTTATTCAGTGTAAACTTGTGTGTATGAGATAGAGAGACAAAAACAGAGTCAGAAAGACAGAGATGGAGAGAGAGAGGGATAGAGACAGACAGAGCAAGGTACAGTGATTAGAGAATTAATCTGGGGGTCCAGGTGATCTGGATTCAGGTCCTACCTCTGACATATACAGACTGTTTTGCCCTAAGAAATCACTTGGCTTCTCAATGGTCTAAGTAACCCAACCAACCAATCAATCAATCAACATTTATTAAGTGCTGGGTATTTTGTGTTAGACACTGTGCTAAGTGTTTAAGACTGAATTTCAAAAATGATGCTGACCTGCATTGATAAAAGGAATTTCCTTATCATGATGTAGGGTTCCCTACATCTGAAATCACAAAACCATCCCTGTCTATCTATCTGTCTATCTATCTATCTATCTATCTGTCTGTCTGTCTGTCTGTCTATCCATTTATCTCTATTTATCTACATATATATATGTGTATGTGTATAAAAGTTGATTTTCCCAAGAGAATATAATCTCCACAAAAGTAGAAATTATTTCATTTTCATCTTTTTATCCCCAAAGACTAACTGTTTTTATCTCCTCAGTATCTGGCACATAGTAGGCATTTAATTAAATTTTATTGATTGATCATATCGACTGATCCACAATATTTTTTTTTACTTAAAGCTATTCAAAAGGCTTTTCTGATATCTATTACACTAATGAGAAATAAAAGATAAATCTCAGTAACTCCCAAGTGCCAGGAATCTAGACAAGAGAATAGAAAGTAGGAGGTATATGTAGCAAAGAGGTCAGAATGAAGGCAAGGAGTTGGACCACCAAGAGAAGACATCGGTAGTAAGAAAGCCCTTGAAGGAAATAATTAGACAACTCTTAAAGTAAGAGATCCAAGCTATTCTTAGCCTCAGGAATTAATGGTCCAAATTATTAATAATTTTTAAACTGCAAATTAAGAGAACTCAGGTTCTACCTTACACCTACCATATTGGCAAAGATGACAAAAAGAAAAAACTATAATTGATAAGATAGTCACACTGGAACACTATTGATAGAGCTACAAAATAAAATGGTTCAGTCATTAAACTCTACTTACTCATTGACCCAGTGATACTACTCTGCTTCTACCACAAAGAGATCAAAGAAAGCAGAGGAGGACTCATATGTATATGAATATTTATAGCCCTTCTTTCTATTGAAGTCAAAATTGGAAACAAAGAGGGACATCTAATTTGTAAATGACTGGAAAAATTATGCTAGAGGAACATAAGGGATATTTTTATGCCATGAGAAATTAAGAAAGTTCTGATTTCAGAAAAGCCAGGGTAGACTGGTATGAACTGATACAAAGTGAAGTAAGAAGAACCACAAGCACAGTTTATACAATAATAACATCGTAAAAATAACAACTTTGAAAGACTTAGGAACTCCTTTCAATGCAAGATCAGACACAAATCCAAAAAGAATAGTGATTAAATGTCTCCTCCTGAATGAGAGATGATGGAGCTGAGGTGTAGAATATCACATAAATTTTTGGACATGATATATGTGTGTATTTGTTTTGCTTTGCTATGTACATTTCTTGAAGTTATTTTTTTTCTTTTTTTAACTTGTAGAGAATTGGGACGGGGGCAAAGGGAGCGAAAAACAGAGTTGAAAAGAACAGAAAAGAGGAACATTTTTAAAAGATAAGCATAAGAGAATAGAAGTTCAGAAGGAAATAGACAAGCAGAAAAGTTTTAAAAGTAAAGTGTTGATTTTTTTCTATACTTAAAAATAAAAGCAAGCTACATGTAATAGACATACAATTTCACATACAATTCTCTTTTTCCGTGGTACTTTGTATATGGAAGTGTTCGTTTTGGGTAGGGGAGAGGTTTTTTGATATTTTAAAGTTAAGAATAAAAAAATTAAATGTAAAAAAGAGACATTTTTATGTAGACTACTCTTGGCTTCAGCTTGGAAGCTTTTCTATATTTCTTACTAGACTAAGATTAAGAACCAATCCCTAAGAATGGTTAGCATGGAATCTAAAGGTATTGGCAAACTGAAGTTTATGACAAGTGTAGAAGAGAGGAGAGCAGTTTTTGGAAGGTCTCATTTTCCTAAATCCATTGAATCCAACTTAAATTGTAAGATAAATTATGAGATTTTAATTTATTCTTTATCTGATTGGCCCCTGTTGTGTTGGGAGAAGGAACAAATCTGGCTGGTTGAACTTTTGTTATTCTTTTTGGGAAAATAAAATACAAATAAATCAATAAGAATAAAAACAAAATCTTTGTGAGAGGTGTTAACAATGACTATCTGCAATCCTAAACAAACACAGTTAAAACCCCATGTGAATTACGTTGCTCCCTAGCTCACCTGAGTCTCCTTAGTTTGAGTGATGACAGAAGCAGCTGGAACTCTGAAGCTATTGCAGATGATTATACAATTCTAGGGGCACAGGAGAGTCTAAGCACTCTACCACCCATAATTGAACATGTACCCAAGGGAAGTGAAAGCTTGGAGTCCCATGTGTATTTTATCAGATGTTTTGGACATTAAAGGCATTCCAGAGGAAATGCTGAATTGGATCACCTGCCATCTAATGATTGCAAAAAGAATCATACTGAGGCACTGGAAAGAAAAGAATGAATTGCCCATAAAAGGATTCATAATGGAATTCTCAGCTACAGTCTCTTATGTGAAGGTGGTATGATACAGAAAGTTGGAAAAAAGTCTTTGAGAATGGCTGGAAAGCATTATTAAATTTTAATAGAACCCCAGACATACCAGAGACATCTCATTGTTGGAGACAAAATATAAGCCTAAAATAAAAGGGGACAGTGAGAGTATAGGTGTGAAGAAAGGATGAAGAAAAGGGGGGAAATGATTTTTCTTCTTTTTAATACTTCCATATACAAATAGCCCTATGCAGAGACAAATAAGAAAATTGGCCTCTATGAGGGCATTATTCAAGTAAATGAATTCTCCAATTTTATGATGAAAGGATTCATTTGATAAGCAATTGATAAAGTGTACACATGTCTCGACTTAGTTTTTGTTGCAGAAATCGTACATTATTTAAATGACATTTGTGGAGGACTCAGCTTCTTTCTGTGATGGCATATCCAAAAGAACAGAGGAGATATTCTCTACTACTTTATGGATGCTTATACCATCCCAGTGATGGTAACGGAGTTGCAACTAGCAATTTTTGTACCTGGGGTAGAGGATGGTGGTGGCAGAAAGAGGCTCACCTTGGGTATGACTGTCAGGGGGAAGAAGTCGAGGCCTGGAAGAGCTGATGGATAATGGGCCACTGCTAAGGAGGAGGAAAGGAAGTTTGTGTTTGTGTACCTCTGAGTGTATGGGAGGGTGCCTACAAGGCAGTAAATAGAAATACTTCAAGGGATGAGGACAGTATTGGGAAAGGGGGAAGAAAAAGAAGGATCTGAGATTGGGGGACCAGTATTCTATCTATTTCCCCCTGGAGAAAACTCCAGTGTGATCCTACCTATTTATGATTCTAGATGTCATTATTAAAGTTTTTCATCTCTTTGCTACAGATACACAGTTACATATGCGTGCTTTCTCCACATTCCAATTCTATTTCATTTTCCACATCACCTGGAGCACCAAATTTAATCTACATAGTATTCAATAAAGGGAACATTCTAATTTTTCTTGGTAGCCAAATCCTTGACTTTCTTATTTGTGTTTCCTAAGTCTCTGTTTTTTCAAAGTCTTCCCATTTTCTAGTATATCAAACAACTGAAGCAGATTACACTTACTGTGGAAGGATCCTCTGTGTGCGCGCATATGTGTGCACATACACATTTATGTGCATGCATTTTGCCTAAAAATAAGCAACTGTTTCAGCACAGAGTGAGAGAAACAAATTTGCCCCTGGGTTTTGCAATCATACCACTAGGAATCCTTTTCAAATGACGTTGGGACTGCCTAGTGAGATGGAACGAAAGGAGTCCATCCATCTGAAGAGACGCTGATAGAAAACTGTGTCTGAACTGGAGAATTTATAATAGAAGTAGTTTAGAAGATAAGATCTGTCTGTCATTAGGCAGGTGAATTCGTGTGTGTGTGTGTGTGTGTGTGTGTGTGTGTGTGTAAGGCAGCCATCATTTTCACTAGACAGAAGTCTAGCTGTGAAAAATTGAAACATGCCAGAGATTCTGTAAGTGTATTCACTGAGTCCTCCAACTCCAGATGTAAGCCTGTATTCTTTGTGTCATGCTTCCTCTTTCATAAATTAACACTTCTGAGAAAAAAGTACTAAAAATTAGGTGAGTAAAAATGTAAAACTAATAGAGATGGTGGAATGTGTATCCATACTCCTATCAGGACTGGGTAAAGTAGAGGAAAAGGTTATTGTCTTTTAAGAATCTTACCTTACATGAAGGTCATTAAAAGAATGTTTATAAGAAAAAGTCATCAAATGAGAATGGTCTATTCAAATAAAGAGATGGAGTAAAGGAGGTGATAGAAGGAGGACCCTGAGTGATAAGAGAAGACAGGTAGAGAGGAGACAGAGACAAAGAAAACTCAGAAACAGAGGGAGGTAAAGACAGAGATAGAATGGAATCATGGGATTTGTAGGCTTAGACTGGGCACTAAAAAAGAGGGAGACATATCTGGGAAGGAAAATGGTATTGAATATTTCCAAGGATATCAAGGTATAGTGTTTTATTTTTAATAGTAAATGTTGAGAGACATAAAGAAAAATTTGACAGTTATGTAAGGCATAGAGTTTCAGTAGGAAAAAAAGGTATGTTTGACATCACAGAACCTTGAGTGGAAGCCTTGCTTCTGTCCCTTATTATGTGGATAACCATCGGAAAGTCACATGCCCTAATTAAGCTTTGGTTCCTTCATCTAAATGATGAAGGCATTGGAGTAAATGATCTTTGAGATCCCTTCAAATTCTTTTTTTTAAAATTTATTTATTTAACTTTTAACATTCATTTTCACAAAATTTGGAGTTCCAAATCTTCTCCTCATTTGTCCCCTCTCCCCACCCCAAAACACCGAGCATTCTAATTGCCCCTATCACCAATCTGCCCTCTCTTCTATCATCCCTCCCTTCCCTTGTCCCCATCTTTTCTTTTGTCCAGTAGGGCCAGATCACTTTCTATACTCCATTACCTGCATTTCTTATTTCCCAGTGGCAAGAACAGTATTCGACAGTTGTTCCTAAAACTTTGAGATAAAACTTTCCTTCATCCCTCCCTCCCCACCCATCCTTATTGGGAAGTCAAGCAATTCAATATAGGCCATATCTGTGTAGTTTTGCAAATGACTTCCATAATAGTCGTGTTGTGTAAGACTACCTATATTTCCCTCCATCCTATCCTGCCCCCCTTTTTTTCTATTCTCTCTTTTGACCTTGTCCCTCCCCAAGAGTGTTGACTTCAAATTGCTCCCTCCTCCCATTGCCCTACCTTCCATCATCCCCCCCCCACCCTGCTTATCCACTTCTCCCCCACTTTCCTGTATTGTAAGATAGGTTTTCATACCAAAATGAATGTGCATTTTATTCCTTCCTTTAGTGGAATGTAATGAGAGTAAACTTCATATTTTTCTCTCACCTCCCCTCTTTTTCCCTCCACTAAAAAGTCTTTTGCTTGCCTCTTTTATGAGAGATAATTTGCCCCATTCCATTTCTCCCTTTCTCCTCCCAATATATTTCTCTCTCATCACTTAATTTCATTTTTTTAAGATATGATCCCATATTATTCAATTCACTCTGTGCTTTCTCTGTGTGTGTGTGCATGTGTGTGTGTGTGTGTGTGTGTGTGTGTGTGTGTGTGTAATCCCACCCACTACCCAGATAGTGAAAAGTTTCAAGAATTACAAATATTGTCTTTCCATGTGGGAATGTAAACAGTTCAACTTTAGTAAGTCGCTTATGACTTCTCTTTGCTGTTTACCTTTTCATGCTTCTCTTCATTCTTGTGTTTGAAAGTCAAATTTTCTTTTCAGCTCTGGTCTTTTCATCAAGAATGCTTGGAAGTCCTCTATTTCATTGAAAGACCAATTTTTCCCCTGAAGTATTATACTCAGTTTTGCTGGGTAGGTGATTCTTTGTTTTAGTCCTTGTTCCTTTGACTTCTGGAATATCATATTGCATGCCCTTCGATCCCTTAATATAGAAGCTGCTAGATCTTGTGTTATCCTGATTGTATTTCCACAGTACTTGAATTGTTTCTTTCTAGCTGTTTGTAATATTTTCTCCTTGACCAGGGAACTCTGGAATTTGACCACAATGTTCCTAGGAATTTCTCTTTTTGGATCTCTTTCAGGTGGTGATCTGTGGATTCCTTGAATACTTATTTTGCCCTCTGATTCTAGAATCTCAGGGCAGTTTTCCTTGATAATTTCATGAAAGATGATGCCTAGGCTCTTTTTTTGATCATGGCTCTCAGGCAGTCCCATAATTTTTAAATTGTCCCTCCTGGATCTATTTTCCAGGTCAGTTGTTTTTCCAATGAGGTATTTCACATTATCTTCCATTTTTTCATTCTTTTGGTTTTGTTTTGTGATTTCTTGATTTCTCATAAAGTCATTAGCCTCCATCTGTTCCATTCTAATTTTGAAAGAACTCTTTCTTCAGTGAGCTTTTGAACCTCCTTTCCCATTTGGCTAATTCTGCTTTTGAAAGCATTCTTCTCCTCATTGGCTTTTTGAACCTCTTTTGCCAGTTGAGTTAGCCTATTTTTCAAGGCGTTATTTTCTTCGGCATTTTTTTGGATCTTCTTTAGCAGGGTGTTGACCTGCTTTTCATGCTTTTCTTGCATCTCTCTCATATCTCTTCCCAGTTTTTCCTCCACCTCTCTTACTTGATTTTCAAAATCCTTTTTGAGCTCTTCCATGGCCTGAGCCCATGGAATATTTATTTTGGATGTCTGGGATACAGAAGCTTTGACTTCTGTGTCTTTCCCTGATGGTAAGCATTGTTCTTCCTCATCAAAAAGGATGGGAGGAAATATCTGTTCACCAAGAAAGTAACCTTCTATAGCCTTATTTTTTTTCCCTTTTCTGGGCATTTTCCCAGCCAGTGACTTGACTTCTGAGTTTCCTTTCCACACCTACCTCACCTCCAGATCTGCCTAGCCAGTGCTTGGGGTCTGAGACTCAAATGCTGCTCCCCAGCCTCAAGGCTTTTGGCGGGGGTGGGGTTGTTATTCAGTGTGGGGTTAAGTTCAGCTGCTCCGGTGGGGGTCAGGCCACCACACTGGGCTCAGTTCCCTCAGGGGGTTTATGTGGAGACCTTCAACCATGGATCCGAGCTCCTGCCTGCTTTGGGAGCCCTTGTCTGCTGCCACCTCTGCTGTTGCCTCCCAAGGGGGCCTGAGTTATGGAGACACCCTGCTCCCCTCTCGGACCCTCTCACTGACCTTTGGCTCCTGTGGGTGGAGGCGGATCTGCTCCCCTCAGTGCCGTGGGGCCAAGGCAGGGCTGTGCTCTACCCTGGTCTGGGGTGCGACCTTTTGTGTTGGTTTTTCAGGTCTCTCTGGAGCAGAAATCTCCTCCACTCCATTGTTCTGTGGCTTCTGCTGCTCCAGATTTTGTTGGGAGTTCTTCTTTACAGAAGAACTGACTTTGTGGGCTGTGGGCTCGGAGCCAGCATATGTGTATCTTTCTGCTCCACCATCTTGGCTCCTCCCCCCTTCAACTTCTGAGATCTATTTTTATCCAGAAATGGGCTAAAGGGCCACAATGGCTTGATTCTACAGTGTTTTGTGGTGTGGGAAGTGCTTCACATACATTAATTAATTGACTAGAGGGAGCCAGGTGGTACAGTGGATGGAATGATGGGTCTAGAGTCAGGAAGACTGACTTCAAGTCCAATGACTGTCTCTGTGACATTACTTTAATCTCTGCCACAGAGTAGGTATTATATAAATGCTTATTCTTTTCACTTCCTTACCCACTGGATACTCACAATCCAATGAAATACATGCTCCTGTGAAGATAAGGAAACGGTGTCTCCTGAAAGTTGTTACTTACCAGTCACACAGGTAATAAATGTCTGAAGCAGGATTCAAACCAAGGTCTTCATGATTTCAGGTCCAACATTCTACGCGCTACACAATAACGCCTCAGATTAGATTAGAAAACACAATCCAAAAATTTGTTTTATACTAGAAACGTACTTAAAATATAAATAATAAAAAACAAAGGACCAAAATAAAGTATGTTTTAGGCATGATAACAACAAAAAGAAGCCAGTAGTATAATCCTGATTTTAGATAAGAAAACAGTGGGAGGAAAAAACAGTCAAGAGAATGCATGATTATGCTTAAAGATAGCACAGAGAATGAAAAATATAGAAAGTGTAAAGGGGGTGAGTCTGAGTTTGTGTCACAGCCTCAGGCATCTCTCTAAAAATGAAGCAATATTAATATTAAATATATATGCACTGAATGATGTAGTGTTTAAATAAAGGAAAGCTACCTTAAATGCAAGAAGATTTTGAAAGTAAGCAAGCAATTAAAGATGACTTTAACATGCCTTTTCAAAATTAATAAATCTAATAGAAAAATAAATATGAGAAAAATTAAATATATAAACATACATTTATATATAAATATATTTTTGTATTTGTATATATGTATATACATATATCTTATATGTATGTGTGTATATATATACACATATATATGTATGTATGTATATATATATATATATACATGTTTAGAGGCTGTTACTGGCATTAAAGAAAATTTGCACATAAATCACATGAGTCCTTCAATGTTGGAACAATAGACTTTTTTATCTGGTATTTACTGAAAAACCCCAAGGGAATACAGAGAAGGAAGGAAGGGGAATAAAGGATGGGAATTAGAGCAATATCTATCTCCCAAACTGGGAAAGCCACTCTAAAATTCGGGAAGTTATGCTCCTACCACAAGGCCAGCACTGACACTTCCAAGATAGACTGACCCTGCCAACAACCTTCCCCCAACTGGGGGCAGGACGGACATCTTCAAAATGGAAAAGCAAAGGATAAGGAAGTGATATAACCAGCAGTATTGGCAGAGAACCTCAGACACTGTGGTCTTCAGGTTAGAGCAGGAGGAGAGAGTCCGTGATAGTCTTGTGAGGCTCACAGCTTGCTAGGTTGTTACATCTCAAGTTCTTGCTGGGAGTGCTAGCTCCATCTGATTCACTCCTTGCAAAACTCGGTAGCAGCTCCAGAATCAGGGCAGTTCCAGCTGCTTGATGGAGAGGAGCACGTCTTGCTCAGATAAGTCTGAGTTTGTAGCCAAGTAAATGCTATTATAGTTGGATGGCTTCAAGGTTTAAGGAAAGGCTTTTTAGGATAAGATTTGGGGTGAGGCTCATAGCATCTTTAAGTACTTGGGAAGGAGCTAGTGGAGATGGTGAAAAAAATATGAATTTGTACAACGGTATTATAGCGAGCCAGGGATTAGGACTGGTTGTCTCAGTTTCTCCAAGATTCTTTGGTTCAACCTTTTGTAGTACTGTCAAAAGTACCTCAAGCCTTCACACACACACACACACGCACACACACCAGTAAAAGCCTCAAAACCAACTAAGATAAATAAGAGAGCAAAGGAAACTAAACAGGGAGTGAGAATTTCCAAGATACACTTTGGAGGACCAGACAAACTGCGGGCATTAGGGTTCATGAGCGAATGAATTTACCTCTGGCTGGAGTTAAGTATAAGAAGTTAAACTCTTGTTGTCTCAAAACTGCCCTTCAGCGTTGTATGTGTATGTATATGTGTGCGTACATATACACATGTACACACATATATACGTATGTATGAAAGCCTAAGTTCTAAAGTACCACATAGAAGTCAAGAATTATTACTACTTCAACAAATATTTATTGAGCCTTTATACTTTCTTTTATATACTGCTGATAAGTCGTGTTAGATGGAAAGATGGAAGATGGAAAAATGATTAACATGGCACCCATCTTCAAGGAGGTCACACTGGTCCAGCCAACATCTTATCTCCCATAAACCATCTGTGCAGTTGGTGGAGCAACTGGGAGTCTGCTAGGTGCTTCGCTGGGCTTGTTTAATCTACCATTGTAAAGAAGTCCTCGTCCATTTGTTACATATTTTCATTATTCACCTTTAAAGCTCAAGTCTTATGATGCAATTATGCCCCCCAAATACAGAGCAAGTCCTTTAGGCTTAAGCTCATGTGTGCAAAGTCACCTATGAGGTTCACTGAGAAAGTAAAGGCACCAGACAAACTTCATGCGAGTATGTCTGCAACTTCTGTCAGCAGAGAGACTCATGAGGATCTCAGATGACACAGAAGTAGACGTTGCTGACAGATTGTTTCAAACTAGTGGATCCTTCCTGATCTCCAGTACCATCTACTAGCCATAAAGGACAGAGGGTCAGAGGTGATATTGAGACTTCACCAATCTTAGATTCTTCCAACAGCAGCGACTAAAGTCTCAGCAACCTCTCCCTTCGTTTTTAGAGGAAGGCCAAAATTGAGAGGTTCACAGCTATAGAACATACAATACAATGGCTTCATACTGCCATCTGACACAGTGGAAGGAAAAATTCCAATTTTAAAAATGTTTTCATTTTAAGAAATTTATTTCCTGAACAGTATTATGGTACTACAGATTTCATGTGTTATGAAAAGTGAATATTGTCGGAAGTCAGGGGTCTTTATTGAGATGTTAGCACAAAAGGTCACAGAATTTTAGGGAATTAATAACAAAAAACATTTTGCATGTTACCAATTTTATTTCTTGTACTGCATTTCATGGGTTATTTAATGGTTACTGTGTTGGGGAAAGTGCATACTATCAGAATTAATGTGCTGTTATAAAGAATTACATATACAAAAGTATATTTTCAGAAATCCTTAGTGAAAGATGAGGTTTATTTTGGTGATTGAAGGAATTTAACCCCCTATTTCTCATAGGTTAAATGTACCAACATTTGGGTTTTTTTTTACTTTTGTACCATTTTCTAGGAACATTAACCCTGCAAAAGTTGAGGATTGACTGTGTTATCACTGGCATTTTTTAAATAAGCTTATCCAAAAGGGAAAAGGAATAAGGAGATTTTTGCTCAAGTACCTGAGATTTGCCCCTTCCAAGAAATGACTTGATAGACACCTTCCTTTTGACCATTCATTTTTTAAATATATTTTGCTATTTGCCTATGCATTTCCATTGAACTTCTCTTCAAATTATTCACAATGTGTGTACACTATATAGCTGTATGTAGTATATCCCTGTGTGCATATTTGTGTGTAGAGACATATTATGTTTTATATATGTATGTATGTATATGTATGTATGTACCCAAATACAATTTTACCCAGTGCTAAATAATCCATTTTAGGAGCTTATTTTTGATACTCGCTTTATGAGAGGGCTTTAAACAAGAGCTATGAGGACCTAGAGTTATTTGCATTGGCCTCAAGAGGAAAAAAATCTTTTCGTTTAGCTCTCTGATGTGTGTAATGTTAGAGATTTACAGGAATAGTCATCTTTTCCCCTCATGGATAAAAATACCCCAAGGCAGAAAAATAACTTTGCAGGTTGTAAATATCAGGTACTCTGCTTTGTTAGCTATGCAGATAAAACACACAGGAATTTGAAAGGGATGGGGAAGATTGTGGAGTCATACAGTCAAATAATCAGCATTTTCCTTAAAATGCCAGAATCCTGCCTGTATCACAGAAACAGGCTGAGATGTTAGAGTCCCCTGTCTTGCTTCCTGACCCTCTGTTCTTTCTTCACCATAACTGCCAAACAAACTTTCCTTCCAGTCTTTTACTAGCCTCACACACAAAGACAATTTAAAGACATTCTTTTTTCATAAGTGTGCTGTAGCTTCCTGCAAGAATTCACAATGAATACCATATGTATTGAAGGACAGATTTATAGGGAGTGGATCTAAGATGACAGAGAAGCAGGAAGAAGAATCTTTAGGGAGGTAGCTCCTGTGGGAAAAGGGTCAACCATACCCACCAACTGCCAACCAATTATCATTCATAGGCTCGTTGAAGCAACAAGGAACCCTGAGGGAGAGACAGGAGGCATCATATGCCAGGCAAGTCAAACTACCACCACCATCATCGTGATCACTATCACCCCTCTGACTCTTATGGAGATATCCTTGAACCCTGATCTCAAGAACTGCCATCACCCTGGGATGCAAACCCTATAGAGATGCAGTCTGGTAATTGCTCTTAAAGGTAGCACAATCACATTTATTAAGGACACACAAAAGAAAGTTCTTGCCTACAAAGTCCTCAACACTGTTAAGTGGTTCAACATTGGAAACTGATAGAATTTTATCAATGTAAATGACCTTAAGAAAGAGTCATTATCATCTGCTTCATCCTCACATCCTATGTAGAGTGGGACCTTTCCGTCTGACTTACAGCTGAAACTTTCCAGATGTGTTATCTCCCCATAGGAATGTGAGCTCATTGAGTACAGACTAGCTTACTTTTTGTATTCGTATCATCTGGCATTTGGCCCAGTGGTTTGCACATAGAAAGCACTTAATAAAATTTTTCAATTAATGCATTCATGGGAGCCAATAGTGAAAATATTGCCACATATGATCCCTCACAATGAGGTCTGAGTGAAAAATAGCACTTGGTGGAAGCAATAATTAAGAATCACCAGTACAAGGTGGGATATGAGCTGAGGCCAGAGCCAGGCAGTTCTAGGGCTGCAGTACTATACTGCTTTCACATTGAAAGAGATATCCAGCAGATCTGTCAGTCTGACAGCTCAGTCCATCCAAAATCCCAATATCCGGAGATGCGTTTTTTTAAAGAATGTGTTAATCTCCCCCCTGAGCCACCTCACGTTATCTAGATTGTATCTCAGTTTCAAAATTAACATTGAATTGCTGCTGCACTCTTCATTGATTTTTCTCTTACCTTGAGATCAAAGTGGGTCCAAAGCCTCACTGTGATTTAAATCAAATCCTTTCAACTTGGTGGTACAGACAGGACATCCCTGATCCCAAGGACCAATTCCAGCAAACTTCCACATTTTCTGCTTCAGATTATTGCACCATCCCCTTAGTATTAGCTATAAACTCTAAGGATTGGCTTCCTGACACTGTTTAACAAATAAATAAGGCTACACTGAATATCCAGAATACAGATGCAAGGACTTGAGCACGCACAAAATCTTAATATATTCCTCTGGGAGTTGTTGGGAGATGTTCACTCTCTCTTGACTTCAGTTTCCTATTAACAGGTAAAGTTGATACTTAGAATTCCAACAGGCATCAGCTGTTTTGATTTCCAGCACTGAATCTCAAATCTCCGTTGTGGGCGATGCCTTTGTTCTTGGACTTCAAAGGGGAAAGTGAGCAACAAAGGGTGGAATTGGAGCAAAGAATAATCCAGCTTAAATTCTGCCATGTTTTTAGCATTTCTAGACCTGGAACTATATTATTATTTAAGTTACATGCATACCCTGAGACATTTTGGCTATTCCATCTCTAAATACATCAGTCCAGTCTAACAAATCCAGACATAAGCAAAGAATGTGTCTATATACAGACAAACAAGAGAAACATAGTTGGCATTCAGATTGGTTTTTTCTTTCTTGTGTGCAACCAGGTTATTCACAGAATCTCAAAGGCCATTAAGTTAACCTGCATCTAAACAAAAATCCCTTCCATCACATATCTAGCAATTAGTCAGGCAGCAGATGCTTGAATGTTTCTAATGAGGGAATACCTATTTCTCTTGAGGACATCCATTCCATTTGGCAATGGCTGCAATTGTTAGGAAATCTTTCCTTACATCAAACCACAATTGGCTTTTTTACTTGCACACATTGCAACTAGTTTTGTCCTGAGACTAAGCAAATCAAGTCAAATCCCTCCCCCACATAGTGGTCCTTCAGTACTTAAAGAAAGATATTATGTGCCCTCATATTTTCTCTTATCCAGGTTAAACAGCCCAAGTTCCTTCAACCTGTCGGTATATAGCATAATACTGAGGCTCTTCAATTATGCTGGTGCCATCCTCTGAATGCCTTCAAACTTATCAATATCCTTCCTAAAATGTCACAATTAAACTGAACACAATACTCCAGATTACAAACTGACTAGAGGAGAACTACTGCCTGAATCTTGAATATTATGCCTCTCTTACCCTACACTAAGATTGCATTTTCTTAGTTACCATAGCACACTGCTAACTCATATATTAACCTTATGTATGAAAATCTTCCAAGCAATCCTTAAGCATTCAGATGAACTGCTGTCTAGATTTGTTTCTCTCTTCTTGTAATTCTTGTGTTCTTTTACCCTAGTTTAAGTTTTCACATTTATCCCTGTCAAATTATATCTCATTAGGTTTAGCTCAATGTTCTAGACTATTTTGGGGTCTTAATAATGAATGAATGAAAAAATTCATTTAGCATCTTTTCTGCATTGAGAACTGTGCTAAGTACTGGGGATACAAATAGAGCTTAGATTGTAAACTCCTTGAGAGCAGAAATTATCTTTTGCTTCTTTTTACAAAAATAGCACTTAGCAATGGAGCCAAGATGGTGGAGTAAAAGCAGGGACTTGCTTGAGCTCTCCCCTCAAGCCCCTTCAAATACTTGAGAAAAAATGATTGTAAACAAATTCTAGAGCTACAGAACCCACAAAATGATAGGGTGAAATAAATCTCTAGGCCAAGACATCCTGAAAGGTTGACAAGAAGGGTATATCACACCAAACTGGGAGTGGAACACAGTCCAGTGTGGGCTGCAACAGAACAGATGGGCCTGGAGCAGGCCTCAGGGGACTGAATCACCAGCAGCTGTGGCAGTTTCCAGACTTCTCAACCCACAAAGATGAAACATAGAAAGACAGTGAGAAAACTCTGTGGGACCTGGGTGAAAGTGGAGCAGGTGGTCAGGCTGGGGTTCAGCCCCAAGGTGAGGGAGGTGGTGGCTACAACAATAGCAGCAGCAGAGGCTCCTTCCAGAACTCTGGGCACAGGATGGTGGGGCACTGAGTGGCTGATACAAAACCTCTGAAACCTGGGATGGTACCCCCACCCCACCACCACTGGAAGAAGAGTCCTACCTTGACAAAGAGTTAGAAAGTCAAGTATTTGGCTGGGTAATGAGCAGACAGCTAAAAAAAAGCCCAGACTATATAATCTTACTTTGGTGACAAAGAAGATTAAAACATACAACTAGAAGAAGGTCAGACCTGCTCTAGCTCTCCCCCATAACCCTTAAAATACCTGTAAAAATGACTCTAAGCAAATTCTAGAGCAGCAGAGGCCATAAAATGACAGACTGAAACAGATTTCCAGCCCAGGACAGCCTGGAAGGCTGACAAGAAATGTCTATCACACCAGACTTAGTACATAGCCCAGCATGGGCCAAGCAGCACAGATAGGACTGGAGCAGGCTTCCGAGTACCTAATCATGAGTGGCTGCTATGGTTTTCAGACTTCTCAATCACAAATGCCAAAGACAGCTTCAAAAGTCAGTAAGAAAGCTCTTTCACCTGGGTGGGAGGAGAGCACAGTCCTGCCCCAACCCTAGCCGCAGGACAGCAGCAGCCACTGTGGCAGCAGTGTCCCTGGCCTAAAGAACCAGGGAGAATTGAACTGCTGATCTGGGTCTCAGTTATGAATGGCAGCCATAGGGTGAGGAGGAGGCTGTCCTAGAGGAGCTGGTGGCAGCTGTGGAGAGGGAATCCTACTTGCAGTTTAAGGGTAGAAAATAGTGCTTTGGTTGCTCACAGACCAGGGCACAGGCCAGGAGAGGAGTAAACTATTCTCCCTTGATTGTGCCACCTTGGAGGAAATAAGAACTTACAGGTCCCTGGAGATATCTCAGAGAATAGCTACACAAAAGCTCTGAAGCCCAGGGTAGTACACCCTCCACTTGACAAAGGACTCAAAAGTCAAAGAGTTGACTGAGAAAATTCCCAAAAGGGGAAAAAAAATAAGACTATAGAAGGGTACTTTCTTGATGAAAAGGTATTTTCTTCTATCCTTTCAGATGAGGAAGAGCAAAGCACACAACCAGAGGAAGACAGCAAGGTTAAGGCTGCTGTATCCAAAGCCTCGAAAAATATATGCAATGGGCTCAGGTCATGGAAGAGCTCAAAAATGATTTTGAGGGGCGGAGCCAAGATGGCGGAGTAGAAAGACGCACATACACATAGCTCTGAACCCACAACCCACAGAATGGCTAGAGGGGACCAACCCACGGTGAATTCTGCACCCAGACGCCACGGAATATTGGAGCGAGGGAGATTTCTGTTCCGGAGAGACTTGCAAACCTCTCGCGGGGGGTCCTTCACGCTGTGGACTGGGCGCCGGGACTGGGAGCTGAGTGCAGCCCTGCAGTGGCCGTGACACCGTGAGGAAAAGATCCGAACGGGCTACGGGGACGAGATATCCTGCGGCCACGAGGGTCCCTCCACCCACAGAGGGACCTGCAAACCTCTCGCAAAAGGTCCGTCGTGCTGCAGACACGGAGCCCAGCCCAGACTTGCGGCAGCCACGGCTCTGAGAGGTACAGATCTGAGCAGGCTTTAGGGACGGGATCTCCAGCGGTGGCACAAGCCCCCCCACCCACAGGTGACGAGGGTCGGTGAGAGAGTCTCTTTGGCGGGTCGAGAGGGGAGTGGGGTGCCCCCATGGCTCGGGCCCCCCCGGGAGATAGAAGCTGAGAGGCGGCTGCAGACAGGGGCTCCCCAAGCAGGCAGGAGCCTGGATCCATTGTGGAAGGTCTGTGCATAAACCCCCTGAGGGAACTGTGCCTGAGAGGCGGCCCTGCCCCGACCTGACCATCTGAACTTAATTCTCACACTGAATAGCAGCCCTGCCCCCGCCAAAAGCCCTAAGGCAGGAAGCAGCATTTGAATCTCAGTCCCCAAACGCTGGCTGGGAGGACCAGGAGGCGAGGTGGGTGTGAAGAGAATATTCAGAGGTCAAACCACTGGCTGGGGAGAAAGCCCAGAAAAGGGAAAAGAAATAAAACTATTGAAAGGTACTTTCTCGGTGAAAAGACACCTCCTCCCTTCCTTTCTGACGAGGAAGAACAATGCTTACCATCAGGCAAAGACACAGAAATCAAGGATTCTGTGTCCCAGCCCACCCAATGGGCTCAGGCCATGGAAGAACTCAAAAAGAATTTTGAAAGTCAAGTTGGAGAGGTGGAGGAAAAACTGGGAAGAGAAATGAGAGGGATGAAAGAGAAGCATGAAAGGCAGATCAGCTCCCTGCTAAAGGAGAACCAAAAAAATGTTGAAGAAATTAACACCTTGAAAACTAGCCTAACTCAATTGGCAAAAGAGGTTCAAAAGGCCAATGAGGAGAAGAATGCTTTCAAAAGCAGAATTAGCCAAATGGAAAAGGAGATTCAAAAGCTCACTGAAGAAAATAGATCTTTCAAAACTGGAATGGTACAGATGGACGCTAAGGACTTTATGAGAAAGACAGATATCACAGAACATAGCGTGAAGATTCGAAAAATGGAAGATAATGTGAAATATCTTATTGGAAAAGCAACTGACCTGGAAAATAGAATCAGGAGAGACAATGTAAAAATTCTGGGACTACCTGAAAACCATGATCAAGAGAAGAGCCTAGACATCATCTTCCATGAAATTATCAAGGAAAACTGCCCTGAGATTCTAGAACCAGAGGGCAAAATAAATATTCAAGGAATCCGCAGAACACCGCATGAAAGAGATCCAAAAAGAGAAACTCCTAGGAACATTGTGGCCAAATTCCAGAACTCCCAGGTGAAAGAGAAAATATTGCAAGCAGCTAGAAAGAAACAATTCAAGTATTGTGAAAATACAATCAGGATAACACAAGATCTAGCAGCCTCTACCTTAAGGGATCGAAGGGCATGGAATAGGATAATCCAGAAGTCAAAGGAACTAGGACTAAAACCAAGAATCACCTACCCAGCAAAACTGAGTATAATACTTCAGGAGAAAAAATGGTCTTTCAATGAAATAGAGGATTTTCAAATTTTCTTGATGAAAAGACCAGAGCTGAAAAGAAAATTTGACTTTCTAACACAAGAATGAAGAGATCCATGAAAAGGTGAACAGCAAAGAGAAGTCATAAGGGACTTACTAAAGTTGAACTGTTTACATTCCTACATGGAAAGACAATATTTGTAACTCTTGAAACATTTCAGTATCTGGGTACTGGGTGGCAGTACACACACACACACACATGCACACACGCACACATATATAGAGACAGAGTGCACAGAGTGAATTGAAGAGGATGGGATCATATCTTAAAAAAAAATGAAATCAAGCAGTGAGAGAGAAATATTGGGAGGAGAAAGGGAGAAGTTGAATGGGGCAAATTATCTCTCATAAAAGAGGCAAGCAAAAGACTTATTAGTGGAAGGATAAAGAGGGGAGGCAAGAGAAAAACATGAGGTCTACTCTCATCACATTCCACTAAAGGAAAGAATAAAATGCACACTCATTTTGATAGGAAAACCTATCTCATAATACAGGAGAGTGGGGGACAGGGGCACAAGCAGGGTGGGGGGGAGGATGGAGCGGAGGGCATGGGGAGGAGAATGCAATCTGAGGTCGACACTCATGGGGAGGGAAAGGATCATAAGAGAATAGAAGTAATGGGGGTCAGGATAGGATGGAGGGAAATATAATTAGTCTTATACAACACAACTAGTATGGAAATCTTTTGCAAAACTACACAAATTTGGCCTATATTGAATTGCTTGCCTTCCAAAGGGAAGGGGTGGGGAGGGAGGGAGCTAAAGAAGTTGGAACTCAAAGTGTTAGGATCAAATGTAATGTTCTTACCACTGGGAAATTAGAAATACAGGTTAAGGGGTCAAGAAAACTATCTGGCCCTACAGGACAAAAGAGAAGACGGAGACAAGGGCAGAGAGGGAGGATAGAAGAGAGAGCAGATTGGTCACAGGGGCAATTAGAATGCTTGGGTTTGGGGGGGGAGGGGATAAAAGGGGAGAAAATTTGTAACCCAAAATGTTGTGAAAATAAATGTTAAAAGTTAAATAAAAAAAAAAGAAAAATCCATTTATTCCTATGCTTTATACTGTTTTTTTAAGAGCAATAAATGTTACATCTTGTCAAAAAAAAAATGATTTTGAAAATCAAGTAGAGAGGTGGAGGAAAAACTGGGAAGAGAAATTAAAGTGATGGAAGAAAATCATGAAAAGCTAGTCAACAGCTTGCTAAAGCAGACCCCCAAAAATATTGAAGAAAATAACACCTTAAAAATGGACTAACCCAAATGGCAAAAGAAGCTCAAAAAAGCCAATGAGGAGAAGAATGCTTTGAAAAGAAGAATTGGCCAAATGGAAACAGAGGTTCAAAAGGTCACTGGAGAAAATTGTTTTTTAAAAATTATAATGGAGCAGATGGAAGCTAATGACTTTAGGAGAAGCCAAGAATTTACAAAACAAAACCAAAAGAATGAAAAAATAGCAAACAATGTTAAATAACTCATTGGGAAAACCACTGAACCAGAAAATAGATATAGGAGACATAATTTTAAAATAATTGGTCTACCTGAAAGTCATGATAAAAAAAAGAGCCTAGACATCATCTTCCAAGAAATTATCAAGGAAAACTGCCCTGATGTTCTAGAACCAGAGGGTAAAATAGAAATGGAAAGAATTCACCAATCACCTCCTAAAAGAGATACCAAAAGAAAAACTCCTAAGAATATTGTAGCCAAATTCCAGAGTTCCCAAGTCAAGTAGAAAATATTATAAGCAGCCAGAAAGAAACAATTCATGTGTTGTGGAAATACAATCAGGATAACATAGAATTTAACAGCTTCGACACTAAGGGATCAAAGCACTTAGAACATGATATTCCAGAGGTCAAACGAGATAGGATTAAAACCAAGAATCACCTACCCAGCAAAAGTGAGTATAATACTCCAGGGGAAAAAATGGAATTTCAATGAAATAGAGGACTTCCAAGCATTCATATTGAAAAGACCAGAGCTGACTTCTTTGGAGAAAGAGTCAAAATGGCAGAGTAGAAAGATGGACCTGTAGAAGCTCCTCCACATAGCCTATAAAATACCTGTAAAAAGTGACTCTAAACAAATTCAAGAGCAGCAGAAGCCACAAAATGACAGAGTGAAAGAGATTTCCAGCCCAAGACAGCCTAGAAGGCTCACAGGAAAGGTCTATCTCACCAGGCACAGAGCAGAGCACAGCTCAGCATGGGCTGCAGGGTGCAACAGGGACAGGACCTGGAAGAGGCTTCAGGGAGCCACTGGCAGCAGCAGTTCCCAGATTGCTCAACCCACAAATGCCAAAGACAGCTTCAAAGTTCAGTGGGAAACCTCATTCAGCCAGGAGAAGGGAATGCAGTGTGGACCACCAGCAGCAACCACTTCAGCATCAGTGTCCATTTTTTGAGTCCTCCACCTAAAGCTCCTGGCAGAATTGAGCCACTGATCTGAATCTCAGCCCTGAGCATGACCCTGGGGTGAAGAGAAACACTGGCATGGTAGAGCTGGAGGCAGTTGTGGAGAGGGAATTGTACTCACAGATTCTGGGCAGAAAAGTCTTTGGTTGCTCCCAGACCAATGCACAAGCCAGAAGAGGAGTGAACACTTTTCCTTTGATTGTGTCATGTTAGAGGAACTAAGAACTTACAGGTCCCCAGAGTATACGCTCCTCTTGACAAAGGACTCAAAAGTCAAGTAACTGGTTGGAAAAATGCCCCCAAAGAGGGGAAAAAATAAGACTATAGAAGGTTACTTTCTTGATGAACAGGTATTTTCTTCCATCCTTTCAGATAAGGAAGAACAATGCATACCATCAGAGGAAGTCAAGGCCTCTACATCCAAAACCTCCAAAACAAGTATGCAATGGTCTCAGGCCATGGAAGAGCTCAAAAAGGATTTTGAAAATCAAGTAAGAGAGGAGGAGGAAAAATTTGGGAAGAAAAATGAGAGCAATGTAAGAAAATCATGAAAAGTGAGTCAACAGTTTGCTAACAGAGACCCAAAAAATGCTGAAGAAAATAACACCTTTAAAAATAAGCTAACTCAATTGGCAAAAGAGGTCCAAAAAGGCAATGAGGAGAAGAATGCTTTAAAAAGCAGAACTAGCCAAATGGAAAAGGAGGTTCAAAAGCTCACTGAAGAAAATAGTTCTTTAAAAATTAGAATGGAGCAGATAGAAGCTAATGACTTTATGAGAAACCAAGAAATTACAAAACAAAACCAAAAGAAAGATAATATCTCATTGGAAAAACCATTGACCTGGAAAATAGATCCAGGAGAGACAATTTAAAAATTTAAAAATTACGGGACTACCTGAAAGCCATGATCAAAAAAAGAGCCTAGATATCATCTTTCAAGAAATTATGAAGGAAAACTGCCCTGATATTCTAGAATCAGAGAGCAAAATAAATATTGAAAGAATCCACTGATCATCTCCTGAAAGAGATACAAAAAGAGAAACTCCTAGGAATATTGTAGTCAAATTCTACAGTTCCCAGATCAAGGAAAAAATATTGCAACCAGCCAAAAAAAACCCAATTCCATTATTGTGGAAATACAATCAGGATAACACAAGATCTATCAGCTTCTACATTAAGGGGTCGAAGGGCTAGGAATATGATATTCCAGAAGTCAAAGGAGCTAGGATTAAAACCAAGAATCACTTACCCAGCAAAAGTGAGTATAATACTTCAGGGGGAAAAATGGCAAATCAATGAAATAGAGGACTTTCAAGGTTTCATGATGAAAAGATCAGAACTGAATAGAAAATTTGACTTTCAAAAGATAAACAGGAAAGAGAAATCACAAGGGATTTTCTAAAGTTGAACTGTTTACATTCCTGCATTGAAAGATAATATTTGTAACTCCTGAGACTTTTCTCAGTATTTGGGTAGTTGGAAGGAATACACACACACACACACACACACACACACACACACAGAGAGAGAGAAAGAAAGAGAGAGAGAGAGAGAGAGAGAGAGAGAGAGAGAGAGAGAGAGAGAGAGAGAGCGAGCACAGGATGAGTTGAATAAGAAGGGAAGATATCTAAAAAAATAAAATTAAGTGGTGAGAGAAGAATATATTGGGAGGAGAAAGGGAGAAATGGAATGGGGCAAATTATCTCTCATAAAAGAGGCAACAAAAAGCTTTTTCAATGGAGAAGAAAAGGGAGGAAGTAAGAGGGAAAAAGTGTAACTTACTCTCTTCACATTTGACTTAAGGAAGGAGTAACATCCTCATTCAATTTGGTATGAAAATCTATCTTACACTACAGGAAAGTAGGGGAGAAGGGGACAAGTGGGGTGAAGGGATGATAGAAGGGAGGGCAAATGGGAGGAGGGAGTAATTAGAAGTAAACACTTTGGGGGGAGGGACAAGGTCAAAAGAGAGAATAGAGTAAATGGGGGGCTGGGTAGGAAGGAGGAAAATATAGCTGGTCTCACACAACATGACTATTATGGAAACCTTTTGCAAAACTACACATATATAGCCTATATTAAATTGCTTGCCTTCTCAGAGGGGATGGTTGGGGAGGGAGGAAGGGAAAGAAGTTGGAACTCAAAGTTTTAGGAACAAATGTTGCGCATTGTTTTTGCATACAATTAGGAAGTAAGAAATACAGGTAATGGGGTATAGAAATCTATATTTCCTTACAAGAAAGAGAGAGATGGGGATAAGGGAAGGGAGGGGTGTGACAGAAGGGAGGGCAGATTGGGGGAAGGGGTAATCAGAATGCACAGTGTTTTGGGGTGGGAGAAGGGGGGAGATGGGGAGAAAATTTGGAACTCAAAATTCTGTGGAAATAAATGAAAACTAAAAATAAATAAATAAACATTAAAAAAAAAGAAAAGATGAGAGCTGAGTAGAAAAACTAACTTTGAAATACAAGAATCAAGAGAAATATGAGAAGTTAAACAGGAAAGAGAGGCTTTTTAGCATCTTATCCATATTTGCCATAGCTTTCCTTCCAAGGAGCAGGCATCTTTTATTTTGATGGCTGTATAGTGATCTTTGAGCCAAATAATATAAAATCTGAAATAGTTTCCATTCCTTCTCCCTCTATATGGCAGGAAGTGATGGGAACCGATTACCAAGATCTTAGTTTTGTTAAGGTTTTTTTTCATATTAAACTTCAAGCTAGCTTTTGCACTCTCCTGTTTCACCCTCATCAAGAGGCTTCTTAATTGCACTCTCCTCTTTCACCCTCATCAAGAGGCTTCTTCACTTTCTGCAATCAGAGTGATATATCTATATATCTGAGACTGTTGATATTTCTCCTAGAAAACTGAATTCTAGTTTTTAATTCATCCAGCCTGGCGTTTCACATGATGCACTCTACATGAGTTAAATCAATAAGGTGACAACATACAATTTTACTGTACTTTGTTTCTAATTTTAAACCAATCAGTTGTCCGCGTTCAGTTCTAACTGTTGTTTCTTGGCCCAGATGGAGGTTCCTCAGGAAACAAATAAGATGATCCTTGACTCCTAACTCTTTGATGACGTCATAGTTTGCTGTGATCCACACAGTCAAAAGCTCTGGTGTAGTTAATGAAGCAGAAGTAGATGCTTTTCTGGAACTCCCTCATTTTCTCCATATTTCAGCAAATGTTGGCAATTTGGTCTCTAGTTCTTCAAAAACTAGGCTGCTCTTCTGGTAATTCTCAGTTCACCTATTGCTGAAGCATAGCTTGTAGAATCTTAAGCATAACTTTTCTGGCATGTGAAAGGAGCATAATTGTTTAACAATTTGAATATTCTTTGGCATTGCTTTTCTTTATGACTAGAATGCAAACTTCTCTTCCAATCCAGTGGCCAGTGAAGTTTTCCAAATTTGCTGACTTACTGAGTGCAGCACTTTAATAGCATTGTCTCTGGAATTCCATTACCTTCACTATCCTTACTGTTAGCAATGCTTCCTAAGGCCCACTTGACTTCATTCTCCGGGAGATCTGGCTCCAGATCAGTAACCACACCATCATGATTATTAATGATGTTAAGATCATTCTTGTGTAATTCTTCTATATGTTTGTGCCACCTCTTCTTAATCTCTTCTACTATTTTTGGTTTTTTATCATGCCCATTTTTGCATAAAAGACTCCCTTGTTATCTATAATTTTCTTGAAGAGATATCATGTCTTTCCTATTCTATTTTTTTGTTCTATTTCTTTGCGTTACTCATTTTTTAAAAACCTACTTATGTCTCTTTACTATTCTCTAGAATTCTCCATTCAGATGGGTATATCTTTCTCTTTATCCTTTCCCTTTTGTTTTTGTTCTTTCCTCCACTATTTGTAAAGCCTCATCAGACAGACATTTTGCTTTTTTGCTCTTCTTTTTATTGCTGCCCCAAGCACAGTATTGTGAACCTCTATTCATGGTTCTTCAAGCACTTTATCTACCAGATCTAATCCTTTAAATCTATTCATCACTTCTACTTCATAGTCATGAGGGTTGTTATTCATGTTATATTTATAGAGACTTATGGTTTTCCCTAACTTCTTTCATTTAAGTCTGAATTTTGCAATAAAAACATTGGTGATCTGAGTCACTGTCAACTCCAGGTCTTATTTTGACCGTATAGCGTTTTCCCGCTTTTGGCTGCAAAGTGTACGATCAATCTGATTTTTATATTGACCATCTGATGATGTTCATGTGTAGAGTCACATTTTGGGTTGTTAAAAAAGAGTGTTTGTTATGACTAGTGTGTTATTCTGACAAAAATCTATTGGGCTTTATCTACCCTGCTTCATTTTGTATTCCAAGGCCAAAATTACCTGTTATTCCACTTATCTTTTAATTTCCTACGTTAGCATTCCAATCCCCTAGGAAGAATATGACATCTTTTTCGGTGTTATTTCTTGAGGATGTTGCAGGTCTTCATAGAACTGATCAACTTTGGCTTTTCAGCCTCAATGGTTAAAGTATAGACTTGTATTACCGTTACATTGAATGGTTTTCCTTGAATTCAAACAGAAAACATCATTCTGTCATTTTTGAGATTATACGTTAGCACTGCTTTTCTCATTATTTTATTGACTACGAGGGTTACCCTATTTCTTCTCAAGGATTTTTGCACACAGTAGTATGTATAATGATCACCTGAATTAAATTACCTATTTGAGTTCACTGACACCTAAAATATCAATGTTAAATCTTTCCATCTCCTGTTTGACTACACCCAGCTTGGTTCATAGATTTTATATTCCAGGTTCCTTTCCAATATTGCTCTTTACTGCATTAGGCTTCTGTTTTATCACCAGACACACGTGCAGCTGAATTTCCTTTTGGCTTTAGCTCAGCTGCTTTATTACTACCAGAATGACTTATAATTTTCCTCTTCTCTTTGCCAGTAGCATTTTAGACACTGTCTAACTTGGGGGAATCATCTTCCAGTGTCATATCTTTTGTCATTTTTAATACTGTCCATGGACTTTTCTTGGCAGAAACTGGAGTGTCTGGCAGTTTCCTTTTCCAGTGAATCACTTTTTCTCAGAACTCTTCTGTATAACCTGTCCATCTTGGGTAACCCTGCACAGCATAGCTCATGGTTTCATTGAGTTATGCAAGGCCTTCCACCATGAGAAGGCAGTGATCTAGGACCATCTGATAAGTATACCAACTACCTTCGATCAAGTCATCAGTAAAAATATTAAATAGCCAAGGATAAAACACATATTACTGGTGTATTCCACAAGACATCCTTCCATGTTGACATCAAATCATTAACAACCATCATGTTTGGGGTTGGTCAATTATTTCCCAAACAATCAATCAACAAGCCCTTTTAAAACACTTATTATATACCAGACATCAAGTCCATTTCTGATTATCTTGTTTGCAAGCACAGTATTATAAACTTTGTCAAATGCTTTGCTAAAATCTGTACATCTGAAAATGTACTGGGTATAGTAATTTGAACTCATTCAGAGTCAAAGATATTTTATAAATATCTTTCTATTTATCATGTGTGTCAATTTCCCTTTTTTCTTTCTAGAACAAAGATTATTCTCTTTGGAAGATAAAAGAGAAGCAAAATAAGACCTGGACTATTCTGCTATCTATTACCATGATCTCATCTATCATAAGCAAGAATATTATATCTTCTCTGATTCATATCTTTTCACAAATATAAAGTTTAAAAAATATTGTGTTCATCCCTATCATTTTTGTCAACCTTACCTCATTCTGACTGTTGGCACTCTGATACTGTTCTTATCAGCACTGAGTAGTTGTGATGCACCATAGGTTTTTGGTCCATAAATAGCTTTCAGGGAATCATAAAAGCACTTTAGATTGTTACTATCAGCATAAAACTGAATTTCATCTGCCTTCTTACTGAGCCAGGAATCCTGCATCTCTCTAAGCTTTGCTTGTACTTTGCTTTTGATGAAATTAAATGCTGCCTTCTTAGAGGTGGATGAATTATCCTGCTGGTATATCCTGTGGAATTCTTGTTTTTCATTTAGCAGCTTCTGAATTTCCTCATCATTTTCATCAAACCAGTCTTGGTGTTCTGACCCAGATGAGCAAATGCAGTGCTGTACACCAAATCTCTGAAAGCTGCCCACTCCTTTTCTGTTCCACTGTTGCCAACTGTGTGTTGGCTCAACTTTCTCTCCAAGTTAGCAACAAACTGTTCACGCTTAGAGAAGAGCTCTAATTTGTTGACAATTCTTCTGGTAGTCATTTTGCCTTGGGGGCAGTACTTTAATGAATGCTAATATTTAGCTTGAAAAGGATAAGTCTATGATCAGTCCAGCACTCTGCACTACACATCGCCTTGGTCACTTTCACATCTTGTATGTCTCTTCTCCTTATAATACAATCACAATGTTTGTTGCGAGGGTGCATCCATGAGGTTTTATTGTGTTTAAGTAAACGGAAAACAGTGTTGGTGATGAGGTCATGCAATGCACAAGTCTTCATCAGTAAACAACCATTGCTGTTGCTGTTTCCAACTCCATTCCTCTCTAGGACTCCCTGCTAGGTCTGGTAATCTGAGCCTACACTAGCATTAAAGTCACCCAAAATTATAGGCTTGTTCTCATTTGGCACATTGAAGATACGGGTCTCTAGATCTTCATAAAATTTTTCTCTGACTTCATCAGTGTTCATCATGGTGGGAACATAGGCACTGAAGATGGTGGCAATAGAGTGGTGTCATGAGCTTGTCCTTCCCTCATTTTGGCAGGCATAGCAGCTTGCTGATTAGATTAGTTTTGACTGCAAAATTCATACCAGCTTCACAGTGCTCCCCTTCACTACACCCAGTCAAAAAAATGTGTATCCAGCTCCAACTTTAGTAAGATGGCCTTCATTTGCCAACCTTGTTTCACTAGGGGCTGCTATTTGGATGCAATATTTGTTGAGTTCTCTTGCAACAAGAGCAGTTTGTCTTTCAGGTCTACTGGATTTTGTGTTATCTTTTAGTGTGAGCACATTATATGTGCTGATGATGAGTGGAATCATCTTTGCAGTTGTTTTTGTATACTTTTTACATTTTGTTGTGTTTCAACTGCATAGTGAGATTCCCCACCTGCCGCAGTAATCAGGCCAGGGTTGAGTAAGCAGACAATGTTTAGAGCACCTTTTCTAGCCTCTTTCCTCACAGAAGGAGGTGAGCAGTGCGATCCTTAAAAGGTTGCTCAGACACCCAGGGTGCTGCTGAGTCCCACTGCTGCATCCAATAAGAAACAACCCTACATCCTGGGCCACCTGTGTGCAGGGTTGACTACAGCTCCCAGTGTACCCACATGTGCTGCTTCAACACTTGCCTGTCACCACAGGACTTTGAGGCATAATAATTAAATGGTACAAGTGATGTCTTTTGATTTGTGCGTAAATTGGATTTAAGTGAGACGGAGTTGCACGAAGTCGTCAACCTCATTCTCTCCTCCAGAATCATCATAGTCCAGTGGCAGGACAGAGTCAAGATGACTGGCGATGGCTCGGAATGCAGTGGATGACCTTGATTTTTTTGGTGTCTAACCAAGCTCTAAGCGCTCCACATCACCCGCTTCATCTGCCTTCATGGCCATTGGAACAAATTGTTCTCATCCGCCCATTCCACCAGAGGAAGTCTTCACATGCTCAGGGTAGACACCTCACTAATTCACCAATGGGTTTGAGAACCCTTGGTTACCCTCAAATTGGTTTGGCCCATCTGCCAAAATGGTTTACCAAGTTGTGGCCGTTGCTCATGCTGTAGCATCTTGGAACCACAGGTAAGAGTTGGGTGGAACAGGTGGACACCAAAGATGGAAAGCACCCTGAAAAGGAACCCTGAAAGCTATTTATGGACCAAAAACCTATGGTGCATCACAACTACTCAGTGCTGATGGAGCCACATTGATTAGTGATAAGAACATGATCCTAGAGAGATGGACTGAACACTTCCATAGTGTTCTCAACAGACCATCATCAATCAATGCTGAGGCCATTAACCGTTTGCCTCAGGTTGAAGTCAATCCCTCTTTAACTAAACTTCCAACTGAAGAAGTTTTGAGGGCCATTAGGCTCCTTTCATGTGGTAAAGCACCTGGTGCTGGTTCTATTCCAGCTGAGATTTACAAAGTAGGGGGACTATTGCTCATACTAAAGCTGACTGAAATTTTCCAGGTTATATGGCAAGAGGAGGTTATCCCCCAAGTGTTCAAGGATGTCTCCATTGTCCATCTCTATAAAAGTAAAAGGAATAGATTGTCCTGCAGCAATCACAGAGGGGTCTCTCTCTTAGTCATTGCTGGAAAAATTCTTACTAGAATCCTCTTAATAGGCCAATCCCTCACCTGGAAGATGGTCATGTACCTGAGAGCCAGTGTGGCTTCAGAAAGGGCCGAGGAACAGTCGAGGTGGTGTTTGCTGCCCAGGAACTCCAGGAGAAATGCCAGGAGCAAAGCAGAGGTCTGTACACAACATTTGTAGATCTGACCAAGGTCTTTGACACTGTTAGTCATGAGGGCTTATGGAAAATTATGTCAAAATTTGGTTGCTCAGAGAAATTCATCAATGTTGTACATCAATTTCATGATGCCATGTTTGCCCGGGTTCTGGATAGTGGACAACACTTTCATGCCTTCCCAGTCACCAGTGAAATGAAACAAGGCTGTGTGCTTCCTCCCATGCTTTTAAGCATGATGTTTTCAGCCATCTTGTCAAATGCTTTCAATGAGGATGAATACAGCATTAAGGTCAACTACTATACTGATAGTAAGTTCTTCAATTTGAATAGGCTACAAGCCAAGACCAAAGTGGAGGGAGTGCTGGTGGATGATTTTCTGTTTGCAGATGACTGTGCACTCAGTGCAGCCTCTGAAGCTGAGATGCAACAAAGTATGGATCAATTCTCTGCTGCCTGTGCTAATATTGGCCTAAAAATTAACACCAAGAAAACACAGGTGCTCCATCAGCCACCCCCACACCATTTATATGTGGAGCCATCAGTTACAACAAATGGAGAAGTTTTGAATGCTGTGGATAAGTTAGCTTACCTTGGTAGTGTACTTTCCAGGGATGTACACATTGACAATGAGGTTGATATATGCATTGCCAGAGCTAGCTCAGTGCTTGGGAGGCTCCGAAGAAAGGTTCAGGAGAGAAGAGGTATTAGACTGACTACCAAACTGAAGGTCTACAGAACTGTTGTGCTGACCTTGTTGTTGTATGCCTGTGAAACATGCAGTCTACCAGTGCCACGCCAGGAAACTGAATCACTTCCATTTGAACTGTTTTTTAAGAGGACCATGACATCAGAAAAATGATGACATGACTTGTATTTGACTTTGTTTTGAGTGAGAGAGGGCTGTGCAAGGTCACCAGCCTCACTTCCTCCTCCTGGGTCATCTAGATCCAGTGATCAGATATTCATCAGGATGACTTGGAGAATATGCAATAGGAGACCTTGACGTTTTTGGCCTTAGGTACTCACTTAAAGTGAGATAATGCTCATTCAGTGACTAGGTCTCTTTATAAGTAGTGAGGGGGATGGCCCCTTTAATAGAAAAGAAAAAAATAAAAATGTAAATCACTTTGGGAGGGGAAGGAGCCTCAGGATTGTTGTTTGGAAGAGAAACTGTTACTATTGACATTCACCGTAGGCCAGGAGGGTCCAAAAACAACCATTAAGTGGAGGTTGGGCAGGGACCCTTCATTGTTCAATCCTTGGGCTTCAGAGTGCATGGAGTCTAAGGTTTTAGGGTAGATGAAAGAAAGGAAGGAAGGAAGGAAGGAAGGAAGGAAGGAAGGAAGGAAGGAAGGAAGGAAGGAAGGAAGGAAGGAAGGAAGGAAGGAAGGAAGGAAGGAGGAAAGAAAGAAAGAAGGAAAGAAAGAAAGAAAGAAGAGACAGAAAGACAGAAAGAGGGAGAAAGAGGGAATGAGGGGGACAAAGAAAGAGAGAGAGAGAAAGAGGGAAAGAGAAAAAGAGGGCAGGGAAGGGAAGGGAAGGGCAGGGAAGGGAAGGGAAGGGAAAGGAAGGAAAGGAAAGGAGAGGAAAGGAGAGGAGAGGAAGAAGAGGAGAGGAAAGGAGAGGAAAGGAATCTAGCCAATGTACCCCAAGTTAACTGGGCAGCTTCTGGCCATCAAAATTTACCTTCAATTGTAGAGGAGAAGGAAAGGGAGAGGGCTAAGCTGAGAAAGATGATGAGCTGAGTTACCCAGCTAGCTGGGTCTGCATTTAGGCATCTTGGTCTACTCACAGATTGTGGTCGTCCTTTGTTTTCGAAGAGGACCATGATATCAGAGAAGTGATGACATGACTTGCACTTGACTTTGTTTTGAGTGAGGGAGGTTTGTGCAAGGTCACCAACCTCACTTTCTACTCCTGGGTCATGTGTGTGTATATACATATATGTAAACATTCAAAAACATTTTTTGTTGTAGCAAAAAAAAAAAAAAAACCATGCTAATTACATCTTAGATGATAGTCTTTAAAAGTTCTGATGGCTAAAAAATCCTTCACTCTCTAGCTAACTTAATGACGAGTTACTTTCCACTTAGCTAGACTGGTCCTTGGATGACAGGCATTTATTCTTCTACTGGATCCATACTGAAAGTCTATCTACCTTGGTAGGTCCTATCAGAACAGACAATGATACAAACTTTGAAAAGATAGAAAATGTGATTCAATTCAACATGTATTTGGCACCCATTACATCAGGTATTGTGGAAGACACTAGGACTTACATAGATGAAAATGAAATATCCCATGTCCTCAAGGAACTTATATTTAATAGTCAACTAACATTTATTAACCACCTAATTTGTACCATGCACTCGCTAGTAGGATGCAAAGTCTGAAAAGGAAAAGATTATTTCCTACTGTGGTATTAGGAAAGACTTTCTGGAAAATACTGGAAGTCTGGAAGATAGACTATTAACAGATCTAGATAGGGGAAGGGGCATTCCAAATGTAGGTAAGAGTATGAGCACAAGTAAAAAGGGCACAAGACAATAAGCACATATGATGCACAGTTGAGTTGGCCAGCTTGGTTGAAGCACAGGACATATGGCTGGGAAAACTCTAAAATAAAGCATAAATGTCTGGGAAGAAACCAATTTGGGAAAGACTGAATTCTAGACTATGGAGTTTCCCAATCTTGCTTACCTAAAACCCTGTTGTCCCAAGTAACGAGCCATAATATTATGGATTGTTAGGTTGATATGGAAAACTTCCTGGCAGGGCCCGCTATTTAAAAGAAAATTCTTTTCTTTAGCACATTTTTCTGGAGGAGGAAACCAGCATTGTCTTCCAGGCCTGACTTTACTTGTTAACTTGGGTTAATATATTCAGAGAGAGTATGTGGAGGGATTGGGTGGGGAGGGATGTCTGCTGAACCTATAAGTAAATTTTCCCAGCGGTATAAATGCCAAAAGGAATATGTAGGATGGACAATAGAAGAAAATAGCTGTGTTGGGGAAAAATCCCTCTCCAAGTGTTTTTACTGGAACTTTCAGCAGAGCAACAGTACAGCAAATAGCTCCAGATTACATGCAGGAACACAACAGATGGGTTTCTGTCCCCTGCCTGGGCCTAGGTCATCCCAAGAGACACAAGGAAGGCTTCTTGGCCAATAGGGTAGGTGCTTCTCCAGAGCATGCTGTCCATCTTCAGTCATCTTGACCCTTGGATTTAGAACAGTGAGAAGACACTCATACTGGAGGTGCCAGGTAGGAAACTAGAAACAACCAAGAAAATTGCCCTTCCACTTATCTCCTCCTTTCCTTTTTCCTTTCTTCTCCTGTCTTCTCTGCTCTCTGCTTTTTCTTTTCTTCTACTCTGCTCTTTTCTCCTTTCCTACCCTCTACACTTCTCTCCTCTCCTCTTTTCTCTTCCCTTTCCTCTCCTCTGCTTTCCTTTCCTTTCCCCTCTTTTCCTCTGCTTTCCTTTCTCTTCAACTGTTGTGCTCTCCTCCATCCCTCCCAACAGAAATATAGAGGAACTATAGCTTGTTCTGGGTATTGGCCTAATGGATCCAATTGTTAATTTTCAGGGTGTGCATTTATGCCTCAGAAATCAACAAACACTACAAATCAAGACTTGATGTATTATTTTATTGATTGTTTAGACTTAAGAAAGTGATGGGAAAATGTTGATAATTCATATTAAATTGAAAAGTGTGCTTTTTTCCTTACATTTACCAACGCACTATGGTTCCCCATTCACTGTCCCCTGAGATTCATTGTTGCAGATCTATTGATGTCAGAACTAGAAATAGGGACCCTTCCATAGAATCAGAATTTTATAACTTAAAGGGAATTTAGGGAACATCAGCTAGGTGACACAGTAGATAGAGCACCAGACTGAGTCAGGAAGACCCGAGTTCAAATCCATCTTCATACACTAGCTATGTGATCCTGGTCAAGCCACTTAAGCTAATTTGTCTCAATTTCCTCATCTATAAAATTATTTGGAGAAGAAAATGGCTAAACTACTACATTTTATTTGCCAAAAGAACCACAAATAGGGTTGCAAGGAGTAAGAAACAACTGAAATGACTGAAGAATGACAAGAGATCATCTAGTCTATACTGGTAGTTTTATAATGAGGAAATCAAGGCTCATAGAGGGGAAATGAGTTGCCCGTGTTACACAGCCAGTTTCGAACAGAAATACTACTAGAACTGAAGGTCCCTGATGCCCAGACCAATGCCCTCTTCACTAGTGCCTTTCCATCCATGCTAATTCCTTTTCTGTGGTCATAGAGCTTTCTTAAGACATGGTGCCAGAGTTTCTCATACATGTTATCATTTGTAGGTAGCTATGGGAAACCCATCCCTCCAACCAGCTCGGTAAGGGGAAACAAAGTCATTACTTGCCCACCCATAATAATATTTGGTTGCTGCCTAACCTATGCAGTTAAGAACAAAATCTCTCTTGTAAAATATTTTCATTCTTTGACTAGCTAGTGGTGAGAGATACTCTTATAGAATAAATGAAAATGGTTTACGATAAATCGATGGAAAAATCAATAAAGAGAGAATTTATACCAAGACATGCAAATGTATCTACATCTCTTTGGTACTTTGAGCTGTCCTTGGTGTGAGTACTCCCTCCACTGAAACAAATTACAACTATTTTTCTTTTTATTAGAATTACCCAGTGGCCAATTCTCATCACACTTAGCTAAGTCAAACCCTTGACAACAGACTACGGTAGAGGCAAAACCTTTCTAGACGATAGAACCCATCGGAACCAGTACTTTGTTAGAATAACCTTCAGTAGGCCATCAAAGTATGGGAGGACATTTTTAGAGGGCATGTAAATTTAGATAGAAAATATCATTCCTCCTCTATTATTTATATGTCCAAATTTAGTTTGGGTCCTAGAGTCCTTAGTTCAAAAACTCTCCTGTTTGGAAGTATTGAAATTAGAGCCAGAAGACCTGAGCCCACTTCCCAGTTCTGCCACTTCGTTGCTATATGATCCTGGTCTGGTCCTTCAGCCTTTCTCTGAATTTCAGTTTCTTAATCTGTAAAATAGGGATCATAACACTTGCAATGTTTACTCCACAGAGTTATTGGAAGGAAAGTGATTTGCAAATCTTAATGTGCTATATAAATGCAAGCTATTATCAGGGCCCCATTTTATAAGGTTTGTCATTCTCTATTTAAGAAACCCTTGAACTCAGAATTTGGCACATAAAAGGAGCAACCACATTTATTTTTAACTGTGACAACTTAGAGTCAATTTTCTCTACTTTCTCCTTAAAGAATTTCTCTCAAATTAAGATTCTGGCAAACCTTTCTCTTTACATGTGCCAACTTCTTTATGCACATATATAACCCAGTACTATATACTGTGCAGGAACTCAAGATTAGTTCTTTCTTTGGGCCAGGCATGAGTAACAGAACATTCCAGTTATGGATCCCCAAGCAAACCTCTTCAGTCCCCCACCCTTGGAAATGCCTTTATCCCACAGTCTTTTTGGGTGTCCTGTCTCGCTATTCTCTTTCTTTTGTGCAACGCTTACATAGGTACGAAACTATAGGGCTTCTTTCTCTCAAGCATGGTGATTTTAATTGTGATATCAGGAATAGTGTGCAACCCTTCTTGTAGAGTAGGAGGCTTTAGTTAGGTATAAGTTTGATGCTATAGCTCCAGATAGTTCAGGAAATTTTCCTTAAGTAGAGACGCATCTCTCCCACTTCCACCTTACTCTAAATACTTCTCCACTAGGGTTTAAAATGGAGAATCGTCTGCTTTCAACATTTCATAAATCTGTCACAAATTGGTTTATTGCTTTGCCCATACTCAGAACTCATGGAAAAATCCAGTAAGGATCTCACACTTCATTTCTCATTAAGATTCTTATTTCTCTCCCACCCTTTCATATGTACCAAAATAAAAACAAATTGTGTCAAGTTTATTATGCACCTATTATGTGTCAAGCACTGTGGGAAGTGAAGTACTATCATTATAATATATATCAAATATCATTATATATCACATATCTATATATAATGTCACAAATAATGTTATACATAATATATTATATGTAATATCATTATAAGAACATATTTATTACCAAAAAAAGAATTTAAATCATGATAACACTATTATAAACAGCTTCTAATGTTCAGTTAAAGGGGGTAGCCTTCTGTATTTCCAGGAGCAACAACTTTTGTTAATGGATAAGTTTATAACCTCAGTTTTCCCAAGGGAAGGGATGCTCCCAGAAACCATAGACTGAAAAGAGAGATTTTTCATTCCCCCCCCCCAAATGTTACAGTCACAATGTGGTGAAATATACTGTCTCCCTATACCCTATAAATGGTAATTATCATTGTTGTTGTTAGAGGAATTACAGAAAATTTAGATCAAAATGTACAAATGCGTATATGTCACTTTTGGAACTTTTAGAGTCCTGTGATTTAATCAGTATGGGTACTCCATTGATACAGATCAAAACTCTTCCATAATATATGTTTGGTGCACAGCTTATTATGTAGTTCATCAGAGGTTTCAGAGTCAGATGCAGTCTTCTCCCAGAGACTGCTGCTTACTCTCCCCAACCCTTTAATTTCTCCCCAGTGAGCAGCCAAACAGTCTCTGCTTCTTCTCTGGCTTAGATCCAGTGGGTATAGCTAATTTCCCTGGCATGTTTGTGGACCTCTGAACACCAGACTCTGAAGGGAGAATAAATGAGTGAGTGAATGAATGAATTGGTGTTTAAGTGCTAGTTGCCAAACACTAAAAATACAAAGACAAAAGGACAGTCCCCACCTTCGAAGACTTAGCATAATAGGATATAACAACACATGTAGGAGAGGGATGACTAGAAAAGGTTGTTTTTGTTTGAGAAGTCCAAAAATGGTGGATGGGGGGAAAATTAAAAACAAACAAATTTTTATTAGAAAAAAAAGAAATAGTAATTGGAGTTATAGTAGCATGCATTTGACCACTATTTCTAGAACAAGAGGTAGGAGTGGGAAATGGGGCAGGGAGGGAAGAGTATGGGGTAGGCAAGGCTATGGCAGGAAGATGCGGGAGGTAAAACATGGTCTTGGGTCATCTAGATATAATGGACTGTCACCAATCAAGACAGCAAGGAGTAGGATACATCAGGAAATCTTTTCCTCTAGGAAGATCCAGTGCCTGGAATCCTTGAGCACAGAAACTCATGAACTTAAAGTTAACCTTGAAGTAGTTCTCAAACTTGGTGCTATCCTGTGCTTTTTATGGAATTCAGATCCCCATCCTTTACACAGGTCAAAGTTTAAGAAGTAATGTCCCAGAGTTCCCTTCCCAGACTACATGCAAGCGCATGTCTCCTATTACCATGCATTTTTACCATATACTTCTATTTGCCATATTTTATGATTCTAATCATGGGAAGAATTCCCTCTCAACTACTTCATTGCATTCTGAGTGAAATATAAGGGAAAAGATGGACAGTGAGTCCTTTCTCATTGTCCAACTTAACACATCACTTGACTGAGGAACGTTAGTTTGCTTAGACTCAAATTCTATTGAGAGGTCAAGTGGCTTGCTGAGGATCACCAATCCTGACTTCAAGACCAGCTTCTTGTATCCATACAGTATGTCACTTCTTTTCATATAATAATAATAACAGCTACCATTTATATAGTAACTATGACATACCAGGCATTGTGCTGAGCACTTTACACAAATATAATTTCATTCTATCTTCATAACAATCCTGGGAGTTATTGTTCCCATTTTATAGTTGAGTAAACTGAGACAGATAGAGGGTGAGTTGCCCAAAGCCATACAACTAGTAAGTGTCTGAGGATGGATTTGAATTCAGGTCTTCCTAACACTAGGCCAAGTGCTCTAACCACTGTGCCACATAGCTACTATCTCATCTTTGTGCACCATACATATATTATGGAAGAGTTTAGATCTGTTATCAATGGAGTACCCATACTGAATCACAGTTACAAAAGTGGTGTAAATGTATTTGTACATTTTGATCTAAATTCTCTGTAATTACTCTAACAACAACAACAATTATTGTCATTAATTATAATAAGCATTATTATATTTATATATGTAAATATTATTATAATTATCCATTATTATTATAATTATTATCAAGGCTTACAAAGCACTTTATATGTACTATCTCATTTTATCTTCACAACAGTCCTGTGAGGTAAGTGCTATTACTATGTTCCATGTACAAATGGGCAGAGGTTAAGTGACTTGCCCAGGATCACACAGCTAGCAAATAAGTGTTTGAGGAAGGACTTGAACTCTTCTTCCTGGTTCCAAGGTCAGCATTCTATCTATTTTGCCACCTAGCTTTACCTATCAACACAAATATGGGTACAGATACAAATAGAGATGTTAGAGAGATAGAGTCCAAGAGCAAGAGATACAGAGGGAGAGAATTTCAGGCATGGAACATAGTCTGTGGAAAATCAAAGAGGTGAGATGTTTCATTCAAAGGGGGAAATACTCTGAAAAAATAAGTATGGGTCAAGGGACCAAAGTTCATAAATTAGGTCACACAAAGGTCAAACATGACAGAGCGCATAAAATAGAAAGATAGAAAGTTGTAGTAAGTGAAATTTCCGAGCTACATCTTGAGGACGCATAACTATATATTACATTCTTATATCATCTTTCCAAAAGATGGCAAGGTCTAGGGTAAGACAACTCTAGCGTAGCTGAGACAGAATGGAGAATGCTGTAGTTGGAAATGAGAACTTTGTAAAATTGCTTGTTATAATTTTGAAAGGGTTTTCAAGATGAATATTTAGGTTTCAAGGATTATGGAAGGAAATTGGTTGGAAAAAAAACCAGATACAACTACTAAAATTATTGACAAAGCCAGCAGAATAGCCTAGAGGCAACAACTGGAAGAATGAGGAGAAGGTGGAATAAGCAGACTACACTGAACTCAAAAGAGGGAATACTGGAAGTTGAAAAATAGTCTGGAAGAAGCGGTGTGCAGTAAAGAGTTTTCTTCTCCGTTCTCTTGGCCTTGGCCTCAGATAGATTGGTATGGCTTTGTTGTTTATTCATTTTAATTGTGTCAGACTCTCTGTGACTCTACTTGGGATTTTCTTGGCAAAGATACTGAACTGGTTTGCCATTTCCTTTTCCAGTTCATTTTACAGATGAGGAAACCGAGGCAAAAAGGGTTAAGTGACTTGCCCAGGGTCCCACAGCTAATAGGTATCTGAGGTCAATTTTGAACTCATGAAGATGATGAGTCTTCCTAACTCCAGACCTGGCTCTCTATGCACTATGGCACCACCTAACTGCCCTGTTGTGGCATACTTATCCCCATGGACAATTTATGGAGTTATTTGGCCTGAAAGTCAGAGATAGAACTTGCAACAGTGGTATTTTAGTGTGGACCTCCACAAATTTTATCATTTAGCTTTCCTTCTAGTATTCTCCAGGATCAAATATAAAATCTGTTTGATGTTCAAAGCCCTTCTTAACTTCCCGCATCCCCAAACACCAGTCTTGTTACACTTGACTTCCCTCCCCGCCATGTATTCTTTGATCTAATGAGAGTAATCTCCTTGCTGTTCCACATACAAAACATTCTGTTTACAACTCTGAGCATGTTCCTTGGTTGTTCCGCATGTATAGAATGTTCTCCCTTCTCACCTCTGCCTCCTGACTTCCCTGATTTCCTTCTAATCCCAGACAAAATCCTGCTTTCCAAAGGAAGCCTTTCTATCCCTCTTGAATCTAGTGCTTTCTATTATTTTCAACTTGTCCTGATTACAGCTTAATTTGGACATAGTTGTTGGCCTGTCTTCTCAATTAGACTATATTCTCCTTGAGGGCAAGGATTATCTTTTATTTTTCATTTTACCTTCTAAATGTTTACTGATTGATTGAATATGAAGAAATGAATTTAGAATGACACTCAGACCTGACAAAACAATATTAAAGAATTACTTTGATGTTAGAGAGAGGGCATTACTGCCTCCCTTATAGTCAGACAATTTCTATTTCATCTCAGAGTTAAAAACAAAGAACAAGTTTATTCTAAAAGTTCATAAACTCCCTCACTGTGCACATATTCCACTTCAACCAGAAAGTGTTCTGTTTTTCCCTAAATTATCAAGGAACATCTTCAAATTTCTACTTTTCTTAGGCTACCTCTCTTTAGCACTTGCTGCTAATATCATATTAATCATATAATCATATAATCACAATAATTATATTAAAGTTAGGGGTTTGAACCCTGCATTAATTTTTAACTTAATTTCATTTTGCACTGAAAAGCAAACCAGTATGGCAGACCAAGTAGCAGTCCAGAAGCAGTCAAGAAATCAAGAAATGAAGGTTCTAGTCTGGCCTTTCCACTTGCTAACTAGGTTACCTTGGAAAAGTCGTATTTGTCCCCTGGGCCTCAATTTCCTCATCTGTAAAATTAGGAGGTTAGACAAGAAAAGTCCTAAAGTGCATCCCAGCTCTTACATTCTTTGTATATAAAAATAGCAAAAATCTAAAAACATATTTTCCTCATCTCTATTCATAAGTGTCTTATGAATAATAAACACTAAAAATAGCTCTCCCTTTGGTAGTGTGTCAGATTACAGCGTGTTTTTCTGTGAGGTAGGTAGTACAAGTATTATTAGCTTCATTTTACAAATGAGTGAAATAAGGAGCAGAGCTGTTCAGGCACTTGGCCACGATTCCTTCATTTATTCATTCAACAATTATTTGTTAGGCTACATTAAGCACTGAGGGAGGCCACCATTCAGGGGTGTACTGGTATATGTCTAACAATCAGCCCTCTGGATAAAAGGGGCAGGGGAAGCAGCATTACACACTTGAAGTTTAATATGCATTATCAACATTTTCTTAAGTCTAGGTAACCCATACAACAACAAATGAAGCCCTGATTTGTAGCTTGTGTAAATGCTCATAATGAAAATTTAGTGGTCAGTTCTCCTAACCCATAGGAACTGGTTCCAGTACACCCCACCACTATCCTTGATCTTACTCTCCCTTGCCCTATGTGACTAATCTTTTTGTTGCCTCATTAAAGAGGCCATGCCCTGACTACTTCTTAAAGAGGCCTATTCAATGAATGGGCATTACCTCACCCTAAGTGAGTACCTGCATAGACCTTGACCTAAAGGGGACAATGTCTCCCAGGGCATCCTGGGTCATCTCCAGTCATCCTGAGGAATATCTGGTCACTGGATTCAGATGGCTCTGGAGGAGAAGTGAGGCTAGTGACCTGCACAGCCCTCCCTCACTCAAAACAAAGTCAAGTGCAAGTCATGTCGTAATTTGTCTTCGTTTGGCCACAAAGGATGAACACAACAATGTGCCTAATCAGCTGCCAAATCTCACTCTGCCTCCACATCTCTCACACCCACCCCCTTATCTCCACTCAAATGGCCACCACCCCTGTTCAGGCTCTCCTGCATGGATTATTACAGTAACATCCTAATTGGGGGGGCGGAGCCAACACGGCGGAGTAGAAAGACGCACATACACATAGCTCCGAACCCACAACCCATAGAACATCTACAGAAAAGTAACTCACAGCGAATTCTGCACCCAGAGGCCACAGAACATTGGAGCGAGGGAGATTTCTGTTCCAGAGAGACCTGCAAACCTCTCGTGGAGGGTCCTTCGCGCCACAGACTGGGCGCCGGGACTGGGAGCTGAGTACAGCCCTGCCGCAGCCAGGGCACTGAGAGGAAAAGATCCGAGCGGGCTTCAGGGACGGAATCTCCAGCGGCCACGTGGGTCCCTCCACCCACAGGTGACAGGGGTTGGTGAGAGGGTCTCTTTGGGGGGGGCGAGAGGGGAGTGGGGTGCCCCCATAACTCAGGCCCCCTCGGGAGGCAACAGTGGTGACGGGAGCAGACCAGGGCTCCCCAAGCAGGCAGGAGCCAGGATCCATTGTTGAAGGTCTCTGCATAAACCCCCTGAGGGAACTGAGCCCAAGAGGTGGCCCTGCCCCCACCTGAGCACCTAAACTTAATCACACACTGAATAGCAGCCCTGCCCCCATCAAAAGCCCTGAGGCTGGCAAGTAGCATTTGAATCTCAAACCCCAAGCGCTGGCTGGGAGGATCCCGAGGCGAAGTGGGTGTGAAGAGAATATTCAGAAGTCAAATCACTGGCTGGGAAAATGCCCAGAAAAGGGAAAAGAAATAAGACTATAGAAGGTTACTTTCTTGGGGAACAGGCATTTCCTCCCTTCCTTTCTGATGAGGAAGAACAATGCTTACCATCAGGCAAAGACACAGAAGTCAAGGCCTCTATATCCCAGCCCACTCAATGGGCTCAGGCCATAGAAAGGCTCATAGAAAATCAAGTTAGAGAGGTGGAAGAAAAGCTGGGAAGAGAAATGAGAGACATGCAGTCAAAGCATGAACAGCAGATCACCTCCCTGCTAAAGGAGACCCAAAAAAATGCTGAAGAAAATAACACCCTGAAAAATAGGCTAACTCAATTGGCAAAAGAGGTTCAAGAAGCCAATGAGGAGAAGAATGCTTTCAAAAGCAGAATTAGCCAGATGGAAAAGGAGATTCAAAAGCTCACTGAAGAAAATAATTCTTTCAAAATTAGAATGGAACAGATGGAGGCTAATGACTTTATGAGAAACCAAGAAATCACAAAACAAAACCAAAAGAATGAAAAAATGGAAGATAATGTGAAATATCTCATTGGAAAAACAACTGACCTGGAGAATAGATCCAGGAGAGACAATTTAAAAATTATGGGCCTACCTGAAAGCCAGGATCAAAAAAAGAGCCTAGACATCATCTTTCATGAAATTATCAAGGAAAACTGCCCTAATATTCTAGAACCAGGGGGCAAAATAAGTATTCAAGGAATCCACAGATCACCGCCTGAAAGAGATCCAAAAAGAGAAACTCCTAGGAACATTGTGGCCAAATTCCAGAGTTCCCAGATCAAGGAGAAAATATTGCAAGCAGCTAGAAAGAAACAATTCAAGTATTCTGGAAATACAATCAGGATAACACAAGATCTAACAGCTTCCACATTAAGGGATCGAAGGGCGTGAAATAGGATATTCCCGAAGTCAAAGGAACTAGGACTAAAACCAAGAATCACCTACCCAGCAAAATTGAATATAATACTTCAGGGGAAAAATTGGTCTTTCAATGAAATAGAGGACTTTCAAGTATTCTTGATGAAAAGACCAGAGCTGAAAAGAAAATTTGACTTTCAAACACAAGAATGAAGAGAAGCATGAAAAAGTAAATAGCAAAGAGAAGTCATAAGGGACTTTACAAAAGTTGAACTGTTTACATTCCTACATGGAAAGACAATATTTGTAACTCTTGAAACTATTCAGCATCTGGGTACAGGGTGGGATAACACACACACACATGCACACATGCACACACACATAGAGACAGAGTGCACAGAGTGAACTGAAGAGGAGGGGATCATATCTTAAAAAAAATGAAATTAAGCAGTGAGAGAGAAATATATTGGGAGGAGAAAGGGAGAAATGGAATGGGGCAAATTATCTCTCATAAATGAGGCAAGCAAAAGACTTTTTAGTGAAGGGAAAAAGAGGGGAGGTGAGAGAAAAACATGAAGTTTACTCTCATCACATTCCACTAAAGGAAGGAATAAAATGCACAGTCATTTTGGTATGAAAACCTATCTTACAATACAGGAAAGTGGGGGATAAGGGGATAAGCAGGGTGGGGGGGATGATGGAAGGGAGGGCACGGGGAGGAGGGAGCAATTTGAGGTCAACACTCATGGGGAGGGTCAGGATCAAAAGAGAGAACAGAAGTAATGGGGGACAGGATAGGATGGAGGGAAATATAATTAGTTCTTACACAACACTACTATTATGGAAGTCATTTGCAAAACTACACAGATCTGGCCTATATTGAATTGCTTGCCTTCCAAAGGGAAGGGGTGGGGAGGGAGGGAGGGTAGATTGGCAGACAGGGGCAATTAGAACGCTTGGTGTTTTGGGGTGGGGGGAGGGGACAAAAGGGGAGAAAATGTGGAACCCAAAATTTTGTGAAAATGAATGTTAAAAGTTAAATAAATTAATAAAAAAAAAACTTCCTAATTGGTCCCCTACCTGCTCTCTCCCCACTCTAATCCATCCTCCATTCAACTGCCAAATGATTTTCCCAACGCACCTATCTGAACATATTACTTTCCTTCTCAGTAAACTCCAATGGCTTCTTATTATCTCCAGAAGCAAATACAATCTCTGTTTGGTATTCAAAATCCTGTAACTGGGCTCCAATCTTTGGGGCTTTTTCAGCATTATTAGACATTTCTGCCCCCTTCACAAACACCATGGTATGGCCAAACTGGCCTTCATACTGGCTCTCACACACAATGCTCCTATCTCTGAGACTTTCCATTATTCTTAGAAAGAACTCACTCCTTATTTCCTCTTCTCAAAATCTAGTGTACTTCAAGGCTTAGCTCACAAGCTCTACCTGTAACAAGAAGCTTTTCCTGATCCCACAAGCTAATAATGCTTCTTACCTTACCCTTACCCTCCTTATTACCTTACTACCTTACCTTCCCACAACTCTCTACAATTATCTTGTATTTGTATTGTACATATGTACATATTGTCTCCTCAACAAATTGTAAGATCCTCAAGGGTAAATGCCTAACACACAGTAAGTGCTTAATAAATGCTTGTCCGATTGTCTTAGAATGCTCTGTGTCTAGTGCAGTCCCTGGGGCATGATAAATGGGTCTTCATAAATGTATATTGGATTAAAAAATTTAGCTAGGATCTGACAGCTGATTTCAACGATCTCTTAGTCATTTAGGACAGGATAGACATAGAAAAAAAACTTTCCTACAGAATAAGTAAATAGTAGAGTTATTAAATAATATTGGTCTGAATTGGCAGCTAGAGAATAGGTAGGATTTATATAGCATTTTATATTTTGCACGGTGCTTTAAAATATTATTTTATTTGATCTTCACAATAATCCTGGGGGGGGGGAGTAGATGCTACTATTATGTTCATTTTACAAATGTGGAATCTGAGACGTAGAAAGGTTAAGTGACTTGCCCAGGGTCACTGAGGTGCTAAGTGTCTGAGACTGAATTTGAATTCAAATCTTCCTGACTCCAGGTCCACTACAACACCTAGTCACCTCTTTATCTAGTACATGGAGTTTCCTTACTGGGAGATCCTTACACCAATAAAATCACTTCTTCTTGAAATATATTTTTCTCTCATTAAATATTTTTCAATTACAATTTTTTAAAAATTTAATATTCTTTTTAAAACATTTTAAGTTCTAAATTCTCTTCCTCATGCTACCCCTTGAGAAAGCAAGCAGTATGATATCAGTTTTATATGTGAAGTCATGCAGAACATATTTCCATATTAGCCATGTTGCAAAAGAAAACATATCAAAAAACCTGAGAAAAATAAAGTGAAAAAGGTATCCTTCAGTCTTCACTCAGAATTTCAGTTTTCTCTCTAGAGGTAGATAACATTCTTCATCATGAGTCCTTGAAAACTTCTGAAACAGTCTCTAAAAACCGTCTAAGAAAATTGTCCCAAATTCCTGGGGTTGGTCATCCATTACAACTACAAACTGAAGGGGCAAAGGAGGGGACTGTCTGTAAATATCCACCACAATAGATCATTGTAAGTAGATGGTACACTGTAGAAAAAGTAGCAGCAGAGATGCACAATAATTTATAGGAAATCAAATCTAGGAAAAGAACCGTCGCTAAAACCCATGGACCTACATTTCTACCCATTTCTTTTATAATAAAAGTGTTTCATAAATACTTCTTAGTTTTATATCCAGTCATTTTGAAATCTTACCCTTTCTTCCATTTGCAAAGGAATTGAACCCACACTAGTAAAAAAGAAAAATAGTCAAGCAGATGTATGACACAGTGACTGTCATATAGAGCACACAACCTTCTTCCCTAGTCACCTCTCACCTCTCTGCCAAGAGATGAAACTCTCTGTTTCACCATCTCTCCTGGACCATTGCTGAGTTTATAAATGCTGAGTTTTACTTTCTTTTGTAGCTCTTTAATATCATTGTCATTGTAATCACTATTCTCATTCAGCTTACTGCATCAACTCATCAAGTCTTCCTGTGATTCTCTTAGTCCTTCATAGTTGCTTTCTTATAGCAAAATGAAACTCCATTACTTTCACTGGCCAAGGATTGTTTAATCATTTCCCAATCAATGGCAGCCCACTTTGTTTCCCATTCTGTGATCCTACACACTACTATTATGGGTACCATCCTATAAATTAAGCCTTTGTTCCTATCGCTGACTTCCTTGGGGCACATGCCCAGTAGGGTGGTTGTTGGGCTAAAGAACTTAGAGAGCTTGGACACTTTTATTGCATAACTCCAAAATCACATCCAATTGGTCTGAACATTTCACAGCACCACTAGTAGTAAATCAGTGTGTTTCTGTTCCCATAATCCCTACAATATTGACTATTTTCATTTTTGTATTGCCTGTTTTTTGGGTATAAGATGATACCTCATGATTATTCTAATTTAGTGATTTGAAGCATTTTGAGGTTTTTTGAAGTTCTCATGCAGTTGCCTATAGTTTACAATTCTTTTGAAAACTGTTTGTGTCCCTGTTTATTAGAGAAAATACTCTTTGTCTTTTTCTATGTTAATTTTCATCAATTCTCTAGTCGATATCTGAGATATCAGACTTGTAGCATTATATTTGATATGAAGATGTTTTTTGTGCTTGAAAATGTACCTTTATATTTTATATACAGAGTTTACGTACTTCCAGACTTCCATACACAAATGCAGAATCAAGGTAATAACAAGCAACTAAAGATCCTAATTTAAGGAGACCAATTTTACTCCAAAGAGAATGTTAATACAGAGAATTGTCAGGATCTGGCTCATGCTAAAATATGGTTCAGAAAAAGAATGGGGTACAGAAGGGAGAAAGGAGATAAGTAGAACTATTTATTAAAAAGATATCCTTATATGAAGAAATCCAAGACTGAGAAGGGATATGAGTTAAGGTTTTCTGACTCCAAATTCAGTACTATAATGTTCCAGTCTCGTTAACTCATTTTTCCTTTTTTTAAAAAAAATTATGCTTTATTTTAACATTAATTTTTTAAAATTTTGTGTTGTCTGTCTTTCTCTCCCTTTTACCTTTCCCCCTTCCACTGAGAAGGCAAGCAATTATACCTTTTAGTTTCATACATATTTTTACATTAGACATGTTACAAAACAAAAAGCAAGAAAAAAAGTGAGAGAAAATAATATGGTTCAATCTGCACTCAGAATTCAACAGTTCTCTCGCTGGCTATAGATTTTATTTTTCTTTTTGAGTCCTTTGCAATTGTCTTGGACCATGGAATGGATCAGAGTAGCTAAGAATTTCACAAATGATCATCATTACAACACTGCTGTTACTGTGCAAAATATTTTCCTAGGTCTAATCACTTCACTTTCTATCAATTCATATAAGTCTTCCCAGGTTTTTCTGAAACTGTCTAGCTTGTCATTTTTTATACCACAATATTATGCTATCACAATTATATGCCACAACTTATTCAACCATTCCCCTATTGATAAGTATCCTCTCAATTTACAACTTTTGACTACTGCAAAAAGAACTGCTATAAATATTTTTTGTACATAAAGATTCTTTTCCTTTTCCTTTGATCTCTTTGGGATACAGATCTAGTATTGCTGGTTCAGAGTATATAGGCATGGTTCCAAATTGTTTTCCAGAACATTTGGTCCAGTTCATAACTCCACCAACAGTGCATTAGCGTACCTGTTTTTTAACTTTCCAGTTTTTGTCATTTTTCTTTTCTGTTATGTTGACCAGTCTGATGTGTGTGAGATGGTACTTCAGAGTTGAATAACTCACTTTTCTTAAAAACACTTTGAAAATTGATTTTGGTGATAGGGAACACTAACTTTGAACCCAAATTAAACAAAATATTAACCAAGAAATAATAATTATTATTATATTCTCACTAATAGAATTTTTTTAAATTCAATTATTGTTATACTTTTAATTTCATCAAAAAATGTGAAAATTTGTTTGTGCTCTTGTTATATAAGTGCCTATACAATATCTTCAATTTTGCCACTTTCCCACAAAACCTAAAATATTAACCATCTGGCCTTTAACAGAAAAAAATTTGCTGAACCCCAAACTAGACTGTTAATAGCTTCTGAATTTTTCTTTTGGTTTGAGTTTCTCTCCTTTCTAATTCATTCTCCACAAGTTGCCAGAGTGATTTTCCTAGCACACAGGTCTGGGCATGTCATTCCCCTGCTCACTAAACTCCCAGGGCTCCCTATTATCTCTAGAAATAACTCAAAAATTAACAAGTACTTATTTAGCACTTATTCCCTGCCAGGCATTGTGAGTTAATGCTAGGAATGAAAAGGAAGGCAGAAACAAGTCTTCCCTTCAAGGAGCCTATATTCTGATGAGACACCATGCAAATCATTGTACATAGAGATATATACAGTATAAATCACAGAGTATTTACAGTGTTAAGTAGCAGAGGGTTTAGAGAGGAAGTGGAAAACACCTCCTGTAGAAGATAGGATCTTGAAGGAGATCCAGGAAGCCAGAAGGGGAAGGTGAGTAGGGAGAACATTGGAGGCATGGAGGATAGGGAGTAAAAAGACATGAAGCTGAGAGGTGCAAGGAACAGCAAGAAGTTGGATGTCTCTGAATTGCAGAGTGTGCAGACAGAAGTAGAATGTGAGAAGACTAGGAAGACAGGAAGGGACCAGGATGTGAAAGGCTTTGGAAGTAATGGGAAGTTTATTGAGTGTGAGGGGGTATGGTGGGTATGGTGTGACATGATCAGCCTTGTATTTTAGGAAAATCACTTTAACAGCTGAGGAGAGATAAGGAAAGACTTGAAACAAGAAGTCCAGCCAGAAGGCAATGGCATCAGTCCAGGCGGGAGGTGGGAGGTGATGAGGGCCCATACTTGAGTAGTGGCTGTGTGAGTTGAGAAAAGAGAATATAGGACACGGTACAAAAGTACAAACAACAAGGTTTGGCTCAAATACAAGCTCCTCTATTTGGCACCTAAAGCCCTTCCTGATTTGTCTGCATTCATCCTCTCCAGTCTTATTAAACATTGCTGCCCTCTTTGTATTCTCTAGCCTAGCCAAGCTGGCTTTGTGGCTGCTTCTTAATGCTTCTTAATCTCCCATCTAATTTCCTCTGTGCAAGCCATCCCCCATCCCCTGAATTCACTCCCTTCTCACATCCAATGTGATACCCATAGCAACTGCTATGTATATGCATACATATTCCCAGAGTTTGTTTGTGAAACATAATAAACTCTCCTCCTCTAAGATAACATCAAAATATTTATTTGAAACATCCTTATTGGGATACCAGGAGGCAAGATTTAGTAAAGTACTCATCACCAATCCAGAGAACACAGACATTTCTTTTCTTCAAGCCTTCCCATGAGCAAGTTCCCCTAGGCAACTTTTGTCTGCCAGTTTCTCTCTCTCCTCACACCTTTCCCTCCATACAATACAATATCTACTGTTTCCAGTCAAAGACCAGGCACTTGATTGTCTTAGTGGAGAGAAGTTTTGAAAGCACCATTTAATTGGAAAGGTATGAGAATTCCTGTGGCCCAGAGTCTAACTGGTTCTGCATCAGGGCTCCATGTGAGGCCTATTAATGGGTGGGGAAGATCTTATGTCCATTAACCTTACATCCATCAGGAAGAACCCCTAGTTTCTTTCAGAGTTCAGCTCAAATCCCACCTTCTATGCAAGAACTTTCCTGATTGTTCCCCCCCCCATTATTTTAGATTTATTTTGTATATGCATGTGTCTGTGTGTGTGTGTGTGTGTGTTCATGTTGTCTCTCTTGCTAGAAGAATGTAATTTCCTTGAGGGCATGGATTATTTAATTTTTTTTTAATCTGTGGAGCCCAGCACAGTATCTGACATGTTGGGGCAGCTAGGTGGAGCAGTGGATAGAGCACCAGTGCAGGAGTCAGGAGAACCTGAGTTCAAATCTCACCTCAGACACTTGACACTCACTAGCTGTGTGACCTTGGGCAAGTCACTTAACCCCAATTGCCTCATCCTGGGTCATCTCCAGTCATTCAATGAATATCTGGTCACTGGATTCAGATGGCTCTGGGGGAGAAGAGAGGCTGGTGACCTGCGCAGCCCTCCTTCACTCAAAACAATGTCAAGTGCAAGCCATGTCATCATTTCTCTGATGGCATGGTCTTCAGCAACGAAGGACAAACACACATCTGACATGTTATAGACAATTAATAAATACTTCTTGATTAATTTGGTTGATTAAAAGACCCAAAAGAAGGCCCCCTGTAGATTGGGTGGAACCCCACAGATGACCTATAGGAGGATATGAATGAAAGTCTTAAAGGATGAGCAAGCATGAATTAGTTGTGTTCTGCATGGTTAGAAGGGAATACTCACATTAGCAAGACCACAGAACAATTAAGAGTATTGACATGTACCTATCTCATCTCCTCCAATAGATTGTTAGTTTCTTAAGGAAAGAGACTATGTGTTATTCAAATTGCCGTATTTTACTTAGAGCTTTGCCCAGTGTTTTGCATAAAGTATGTACTTAATGAATGAATGAAAGAGTGAGATGTTTATTTCAGGAATAGGAGTAGGATTGAAGGATATATGATCATAAAATAAAAAAGAATAGCAGGGGGGCTTCTGGCAAAGAATGAGGACTCTGCCTACCTAAAAGAGAAAGAAGAGATCGAGGAGACAGAAAGAGAAGTAGGGATGGACATAGGGGACAGGGAGCACAAGGGAAGTGGAACCAGACACTGAAGAGAAGTTCTGTCTCCTGCTACTTTTCTCCTGCCTGTTCTCCAAGTATTGTTGCAAAAGAGTGAATCTGGATCTGTAGGTCCTTGTAGGTACAGAATAGTCAGTTGCCTTCTAAGTAAGGAACAACTAAGTAGTGCAATGAGTAGAGCACTGTGCCTGGAATCAGGAAGACCTGAGTTCAAATCTGGTCTCAGATACTTCCTAGCTGTGCGGCCCTAGGCAAGTCACTTAACCTTTGCCTTAGTTTACTGTAAAATAACAATAGTGGATAGTGATGAGACAGGCAGCTACATGATAGCAATAGTTACAACCAAATGAGAGAAAAATTGTAAAGAACCTGGCACATAGTGAAGTATTATTGAAGTAGGAGTCCCTACTGCACAAAGAAGGTGCCACAACTGTCACTGTTCTTTTGGACAAATGAAAGTACTCTCCCTGGGAGAATGGTGTGCTCTAAGCTATCATCACTGGCCGCTATCTCCCACATCTCCATGTACTTTATCATTCCTTCTACACAAGTCCCTTGTGGAGAAAGTTCTACAGTACGCTACTGTGTCGATCATTTGAGAGTCAGCCTGAATTCGTGCTGTCAATGCTGATACCTATCATGGTCCAAGCAGCATCATTCAAAAAATCATTTGCAGAAATCCCCTAAGTCAGTGCAATTCAATTACACAAGCATTAATTAAGTGTTCCCTGCGTGCAGGGCAGAACACTGGGGATACAAAGGATTACGTGCTCTGAAGGAGTTTATATTTTAATAGGGTATGACAGAAGAAGACAGATAAGGAAGTACAAGACACCTTTAAATGAAATTCAGCATGTGTTTTAACACTTGCTATTGCCAGACATGGGACTAGTTGTCGGAGATACAAAGATAGTCAATTAAAATAGTCCTTACCTCCCTATAGGAAGATAGAACTTACCTTCTGCTGGAGAAAGAAACAAGGTTTATATAGATAAGTAAAGACAATATGTATACAAATGAAATACAAAGTAATAAGGGAGAATGATAATAATTGGAGAAATTAGAGAAAGCAGATAGTCCCAATAAAGAAGTAGGGGGTGGGAGGAAAGATTTTGTAGCCACCTAGGCTAAAGAAAGGGGACGATTGCTAAAATTAAGGTAAGGAACAAGTGTATAGTGGGGAGTAGCTTGAGCAAATATTCATCCACAGGAAATGGAAAGTCTTAGTTTGTCAATTTCACTGGAATATAGTGAACAATGATGGAGAGTGATAGGAAATGAGACTGGGAAGGCAGATGGACATGAGCAGCAGAATATGGGGGGAAAGGGGGGCTTTAAATGCCAGGCTAAAGAGTTTGTACTTTATTCTAGAGACATTAGGCAGTCACCGAAAATTTTTGAGCAAAGGAGTGATATGGTCAAAAACTTTCTCAGAATATTAATTTAGCAGCTTAGTGAAAGATGGATTGTGTTTTCTGTTTCTTTTGTGTTCACATGAAACAATGTGAATGTAATATATTTATGATAATTTTAACTTATCTGAAAGGAGACAGCATAGTGTGGTCGAAAGAAAATGGATTGGTGTAAGGAAAATTCAGTTTACTCAGTATTCTACCACATTTGTTCTGGGTAAACTCAGGGAAGAAACTTAATTTATCTGCATCTCAGGTCCATCGGTAAAATTAAAGGTTAGGTTTCCATCTATCCATATGGTCCTTCCCAGATCCAACAAATCTATTCCCATTACAACGGCAACCATCAATAACAATTATAACAATTCGCTCAATATATAAATAATTTTGGCTTCTATTATCCCCAAACAACTTTAAGTTATTATTAGTCACTTACATTGTAATATAAATAATTTTTGAACCTTTCAGTTGCTGACAGCAACTTTGATAAGAGAGACAAGGACTTCCTAAGGAGGAAAGGTCCCCCAACCAGAAGTTTGGAGCCCAAAAGCAAACTCAACCTTCTTCACAATTTTGCTGAGGACCAGTCTTATAGCTGAGTGATTAAAAAAAACCCAAACACATATAGTAATAATATCAAGCAAAAAGTAAATAAAAACCTTTTCCTTACCCAGTTCAAAACAATAGCATTGCATCCTATAACAAGAATGATTTTGGAATACTATAATGAGAAAAAAATTAACAAGCATATTTTAGAATAGCACAAACTACATACCTTCTTTGTCTGTTTAGATTTGTCTTTAGCTTTAGTAGGCATTTCACATTAGTTACTTGCTCTCCCTCAACTCATGGAAAGGGACCAAAACCATCCTATATTCATATCCAAGAATATAAAGGCATGACAGAAGTTACAGCACTTGATGCAGGTCACAGAGCTAATTAAAAAGGAAACGATGTACCATTACTCCACCACAAGGAAGTAGACCAAGATTTGAGCAACTACATTTCTGGCTCTGTGTCAACCATGGAAGAAAAAATAACAGAAAGATAAGACATTTCTTATGCTTCCCACGATGAACTCCTTTTTCCTCTAGGTTGGTCTAATCATTGTGTGTTACCACAATGAGGGCAAAAAGATGGACTGTGAGAGATCAAACTCTGGGCCGTTAGTGGAAGCATACATATTGACAGAAAGGAGGACAAGAGAGTTGGCTGAGACATTTTTGTGGCAGGGCAACATAGCTCTAGGGAGTCTGGTTACCTGGATACCTTTACCTACAAGTCTGTTTGTTATGTTGGTCCCTGGGGAAAGTCCCGAGCCTAGGGCTATGTTACAAGAGGTTTGACACCTTGGACATAGACTTTATATAGCAAAAGTCAATGTAATGATGACACTATCGTAAGATCTTTGGGAGGAGTCTGAGTCCTTAGTGGCATCTTCTTTGTCATTCTCTATTATCATGGGCATGCCAGTGTTAATGGTCTCAGGACTGACCATTTGAGCCAATAATTAAAGGATGCTGGTCCTTCTTATGCCTCAAACATTATTAGTCATGTCTATACCTTAACTGATGCCATCCAGTCCCACATTTTCCCCCAAACTCTTCATTACCACCAATAGCATGGTAACATAGTAATTCTCCATTTTCCATCAGCAGCTCTGCTTGGTTTTGACTCTGGGGAATATAATATCTCACCCAGGATAAGCTAATCACCTGAAACCTCATCGCCATTATGATTGACTCAATTTTTGATCCTCACCACCTTCTAAACTCCCTGATTGCTTCTCTCCTCTGACTGGAGGGCTGAAAGGTGGCATACTAAATTCCTCCCAAAACCCTCCTTTATGGAGGGCTGAGATCTGAACTTTCAAAATAACTCTCCATTTTCTATCAGCAGCTCTGCTTAGTTTCAACTCCATAGAACTTCATGCCCATGCCCTGGATCTCTCCTGGTGGTTCTCCCCCATCATTCCTTTTAACTTCCTTTTGTATGTTGTCTTTCCCAATTAGATTGTAAGCTCTTTGAAGGTAGGGACTGTCTTTATTTTTTTTTAAATTTGTATCCCCATCATTTAGCAGAATGCCTGGCACATAATAGGTCCTTAATAACTGTTTATTGAATTGAATTCTCCATCCTTTCTGCCCATCAAAAACAAACAAAACCCCCCACCGATCCCACTATGAACACCTTATGAACTCTCTTCTCCTAGAAGAGAGGTTTTTTAAGCATTTCTGATGAGAAGACCAGAGACCTTGAAATACAAATACAAGTTAAGAGAAACCTAGAAAATTAATTTATTTGAACAAGTGGAAGGAACTTTATTATGATGTGGTGCCAACATTCTAATAAAGAAGAGAAGAAATGTTTCCCTTTAGAATCTCATGCACAGAGGGAGTTGAATGAGAAAAACAAAAATCTTGGGCATGGATTAGTTCCATGAGGATAAGATAAGGAAGATAAGAAAAAAGAGAAGGCAAGGCAAAAGGAGGAACACACTAGAGTAGAAAGGAGGAATAAGGGGGTAAAACTTACTGTTTCTCATAATAGTGTGAAAAGAAGAATTTACAATTATGGACAAAGGAGGAGGGAACAGGTATCATATGAACTTCACCTTTATCTCAAATGGACAAAAGAGGTTTAAATATACACATGCAACATATGAAATTTGATGTAAAAATATATCAAAATCAACAGAGAAACAAGTGAATATGGATAAAAAGGGAAGATAATACCCAGAAAGTCACAAGCAAACAAACTTTCTGATCCTAAGGAAATAATCAAAAAGGGATAGAAATAAAAGAACAAGTAGAATCTTAGAGAGATGCCCATCAATAAGGCAACGGCTCAACAAATTGTGGCATATGAACATAATGGAATATTATTGAATCGTAAAAATTAAGAGAAGATTGGTTTTAGAGAATACTGAGAAGACTTGTAAGAACTAATTCGGAGTGAAGTGAGCAGAACCAGAGAGAATGATTTATACAAAAACAATAATTATGTAAAGAAAAACAACTTTGAAAGATCTAAGAACTTTGATCAAGGCTCCAGGGGCACCAGTGATGAAACATTCTACCCATCACCTAACAGAGAGCCAAAGTACACACATTTCCAGTTATAGGCAATGTGGGGATTTGTATTGCTTGACTGTGCGTATTTGTTATAAGGGATTTTTTTTTTCTAATTAGGGGTGTGAGGAGAAGGAAAGATAATAGCAGACTTGCTAAAATGAAAAGAGAAAAAGGCCATTGAATCACTTGTAAGTGCCCATAAAAAATAGAAAGCAAGTCATAAGGAAACACAGACAATCAGGACAGCTTTGAAGGTTGTGTTGAATTTGTTGTATGTTATGTATGTACACATGTATATATGTATACACACATTCTTTTTAAAGCAATTTGAATGTAATAGAGATTTGCAATTTCATGAATAACACTTTTTCTGTTCTACTTTATACGTGGAAGTGCTCGTTTTGTTTGGTATTTGTTCAGTGCAGAATAACAAATTGGAAAATAAACTCAATCTAAGACTATCTAAATTAGAAGCTTGGATTATGTCACTCACTTACTCATGCACTGTTTTGATCTCCTCCTTCCTCTAACCTAGGATTTCAATTAACCCATCACTGACTACATACTCAAGGCAGGTAATATCCCATGATCAGCATCAGCACTATCCAGGAGGATGTAAAGTACCACTCAGCATGGATGCTAGATTGTAACTGAGCCACAGAAGCTGCCATCTGGTGTACCATTAGTGATGAGCAGGGAAGGAGTCAGTAGTTATGGGCGTAGCAAAAACAATGTTCACTGAGGCATACTAGTCCATCGAGTCCTAATTATGACATCAGAGAGAAAGAAGCAAAAAAACACCCAAGAGGCTCCTGTGATATCTATTCAGCTGATGCATCTTCAGAACTATCCTGACACTTTTCCTGGTGTACCCAAAATTGATGTGGAAGGATGATATGACACTAGTGGTTTTACATTGAATACAATGAGCCCTTTTAAATTAAAAGCAGAGTACTTGGATCATTCTTCCAGTGTATTTTCTAAAAGATGTATTTCTAAATTTCTATTTAAAGTAAATAATTATCCCTTAGGTGGGCCCTAATAGGGCTTAATTGGCACGGCAGCTGCCAGAATGATCCAGAATAGGACCACTCCTGACAATTGTCAAAATTACAGAGCCTGAGCCTGCAGCTCAGTAGATAGAGTGGCAACTTCAGCATCAGGAAGATTCATCTTCCTGAGTTCAAATCTGGCCTCAGACACTTACTAGCTTTGTGACCCTGGGCAAGTTATTGTAATAGCAAGGACCCAGAAATACATAGAAGGCCTGCTGTACAGCTTCTTAGATCTGATTTTCTGAAAAGAAAGCAACTTTTGAGGGGTCAACAATCACTTTAATCAATATATCATTCACCTAATTCGGGGAAAAAGTCAGCACCCTGAACTTCAGAGAAAATACAAACAGAGAAACAAAGGCTTCCAACTCTCTGACTATAAGCAATGCATACATCACAGATCAACAGACAGATCCAACTGTCTGACCATTACATACATACATAGTTACCAGAGAAAGAAGCACCAACATCTGGGTTTTCAAAGCCAGGGGCTCCTTAGTGGCTTCCCAGAGTCTTGTTTGGCCAAACACACACTTCCAATAAGTAAGCCCCAAAGTAAAACCTCACCTCAGATTATATATACAATTTTCAGAGCCCGAGGGTGTCACCACCCTTGAGAACCAGTGCCCATTAGAAATTAACAAAAGGTGTGGGCCTCCCCTAATCAAGCTTCCCTTAATGGGCAGGTGCATCTATAGGTGGGGAAGATCTTTAACTCTCTAATCAACATTAGTCACTTAACCCTGTTTGCCTCAGTTCCTCATCTGTAAAATGAGCTGAAGAAGAAGTAGCAGTGTCTCTGCTGGAGATACCTAGACTGTCTGTGCCAAGACAATCCCAAATGGCATCATGAAGATTTGAAAGATGATTGCACAAGACCATTTATACCAACATATATCTGAGTAGAAACCTCTATTACATCCCAAAGAAGTAGTCATCGGCTGAATACCTCCAGTAATAGACAACCCAGTATTGTAAGAGAAACAATCATAATTTTAGACATCACAAATTGTTAAGAATGTGTGTTATCTAAATTATCACATTTAGAGCCCCTCCCTCCCTAGTCCATTCAGTGCATTTGGACTGTAAGACTTCCTGAATCATCTGTGAGTAAAGGTACAGGAAACTGAATACAGTCTTTTCCTATTTGGCTGAATTGTCCAATTCATCAATTTATCAATCTATATTTACTAAGTACCTACTATGTGTAGGAAATCATGCTAGTCATGGGAGATACAAAGACAAAAATGAAACAGACTCTATCTTCAAGGAGTGTGCATTCAAAAGAGTCAATCAATCAACCAACAAGTACTTGGTAAGCTCCCACCAATGCTGGGTACTATGCCAGGTGCTGGGAATACAAATGAAATGAATGAATGATTTCTACTCACAGTGAGTCTACATTCTTAACAGGAGAGGCAGTACATATACAGATTGTACAGACTGAATATAAAGTAATATTAATTAAGTAATTAAGGAATATACAAATTAAGCATAAAGAGAACAAATTCAAAGTAATTAAACACAAGGTAGTTTGGGAAGAAAGACACTAGAAGTGGGGAGTGGAGCGGGGGAATTCAGAAAATGTTTCATTCATACAAAACATGTTTGAATTGCATCTAGATGGAATAGAGTGATTTTATGAAATAGAGGGAGAAGTACATTCCAGGCATGGGGGACGTTGCCAGTGCATGCAGATGGGAGACAGAGGGTTACGTGAGAGCAACAGAGAAGGCTAGTTGGGCTATATCACAGAGTGAAGAAACAGGACTCATTTAATGAAACTGGAAAGTTCTGGCAGGTAAGGGAGGGTCTTAAAAACTAGAGGAGTATTTACTTTATCCTAGAAGCAGAGGGAGGTATTGGAGTCACTGAATGATTGACTTCGGGCAATCACTTCATATGCCTGGATCTCAATTTCCTCATCTGTATAATGAAAATATTAGTCTTGCTGACCTCTACGGTTGTTTCTAGCTCTAGTGCTATGAGTATTTCTATTTAAACTTAGGGATAACATGCTTTTCTACTCAATTCTCTGGAGTTCTTCAGTAAAGTCAGTAATTATACCCTAATTCCTCTTTAATAATTTTTAGACTCAGGAAGTGATCATTAGGCAGAATGTTATGTATGGTGGAGCGATACCTGTCCAAATTCTTGCCCGAGAGATCTTTAGGTGAATCTGGAGCATTCTATTTTTTCTGCTAAGCATTTTGCATAGGGAATCTCACAGTTTATGCACAGAGAAAAGCAGGTTCATTTCCAGTTATGGCTCAGATCCTTCATTATTAGAGTCACTGACATTTATGAAAGCTTTAAGCTTTGCAAAGGATCTTTACTTTCATTATTTCATCTAATTCTCAAGATAAACCTTGTGAAGTATTATAGATGCTGCAGCTATGACAACCAGATCAAATGAAATTATCTATCCAAAGCTCCTTTTACAGATTAGGAAACTGAGGCTCAGAGGTTAAGTGAATTTTTTATGGACATGTATTTTATAAGCATAAGAGGTGGGATTTGAATCAAGATCTTCCTAGTTCCAAGTCCAACATTCTTTCCACCAAACTGCCTCCATCTGGCAAGCAGAGAGGAAGCCTCATTTACCTTATTAAGCATGGCAATTAGCATCCAAGCATTATAGCCCCAAAGGTGAGGTTACTTCTGTAAAGTCTTTGGCAGGAGGCCACTGACTCTTCCTGAAATATAAACCATTTGAATGGGTAAGGAAGCTTTGACAGCCCTTCCCATAATGGCACACCCTGCCCTGAGCTACACTTCCTAAGCACATTATAATTTCTCTAGACCAGTGGTCTCCAAAGTGGGGGGATTACTGTTACTCTAAATAGTATATGACTAACCAATCAGAGGGTGGGAAGAGGTGTCATGTCCCACCCTCCATACAACTGTCAATGTAAGACTTATCTCTAACACAAGTGATACTATTATATCCCAATACTCCTCTTTCCTCTACTGGGCAAACCCTCAATCTCTTCCTTTCTGAGCTGAGTGGAAGCCCCTTGGGGGCAATTATAACCTAATAGGGTAGCCACAGCAGCAGCTGTGCATGTGTTAGATTCTTCCCTCCTAATATGTCCAACCTCCATACCCCTCAAATCTCCCATCCCTCCCAGTGCACCTGGTTGCACTCCTTTGGATTTCTTTGGTCATCTCCCTTTTTATGAGGCAAGCCTTGGATTTATCATGGAGATGGATCATATCTCTGCTGTATCCTCAGTTATATCCCTTCTCCAACATTTGACCAAATTCCCTGGGATATGATTCTATCTGCTCTTTTGTTATGATCTTGTCTGCCATGATCATGTAATTTTATGAATCCATCCAATTTTCACCTGTGGCTCCAAGTAGCTGTAGCATGTAGTGACAACAGCCTGAATTCTATGAAAGTCTGGTAGAAGTTGTTACCTCCTTAGGACTCCATCCTCTAAGACTTGGACCCACTGGTTTTATCTTCCTCACATTTGATTTGATTTCCTCACCTAATTGTTGTTCTTTCCAAGCTCATGCATAAGGATCTGGAGTTGCTAAAGGGGGACCACTGCATGGTTTGTGATGACAAAGCTATTAAAGGTCATTGCTATAGGGGTCCCCATATGGTTCCTGTAGATGCTTCTTTGGAAGCCATAACTCAAAAGGAAGGAGAAAAAGTCAGTTTTGTAAGACTTCCACCAATAACTGTAAAATTACAAAGTCCACCAGACGACATTGCTGAGATTGCTGCCATAAACAGTATTATTAAGCTAGTATGGCTCCCTGAGAGTAGAAAACATCTGGCAGCTCTTCAGCAGGAAATACAGCTCTTTCTCAAGAGAAAGTACAATTTTTATTTCTTCACTTGTGAAGGCACAAGATAAGGAACTGATTTCTTCCTTAACCTTTTACAATCCATGTGCTCGAAAAGAGTAATGTGTGACTTCATTAAGCCCTCCTTCTAATTGCCCTTGTTTATATTAAACCCTATTTTTCACTCTATTCTCGATAATAGGAGCCCTTCCTCAGCTCACCCAGAGACAACCCTGTCAAGATACACCTTCAGCTATGGATGCCTCCTGTTTTAAAGAGGACAACGAACATTTGTTCACCTCTCTCGTGTCCAGCTCTAAGAACCAGAGCCTGCACTCCCGTCTCTCCTGCAGCTCACCCTGCTGCTTCTACATCTGCCTCTCTATTGGGTGTATAAGGTGTTCAAGCAAGAGCTAGCACCTCCGATGTGAGAGCTTTCTGAGCCCTTTACAGAATGGTTCAACCATCTTTGGTGTTCATCTTCATCCAGTTCTCACCTGTGGCTCCAAGAAGCTGATCACGTGTAGTGACCACAACCGGGCAAAACCATCTTGGCAGACAGGCTAAATCAGTTGAAGGTAACTGAAAGGACTCAAATCCATTGGTTGAGTTAGCAGGGTACTACACCAAGCATGCAGACTTCTCCTGGCTGAATGAGTGGATGAGAACAATTTGTTCCAACAACCATGAAAATGGCACAGGTGTGGTGGAATGCTTAAAGCTTGGTCAGGCATCAACGATGCCAAGGTCATCCACTGCATCCCAAGCCATCACCAGTTATCTTGACTTTTGTCTTGCCACTGGACTTTTGATGACTCAAGAAGAGAGGGTGAGGCTAATGAGTTTGCATTAAATTCAATCCAATTCACACACAAGTAAAGACATCACCCATGATGTCACTGGTCCTCTTTGAAAAAGGAAAGACAAGCAGCATCACTTCATGATTGTGAAAGGTGCCTTTAGAAAGTGAGTTCTGTGCTCCAGGGCAGTGACCAATGAGTAATAAAGAGTTCCATGCCCCACTTTCTGCTTTGGGTAGTATAGCATGAGTTGCATGGGAGCAACAGGCATGGATGGGTTGTAACTTCATGGCAGATCTCATCATATTATCTTTCCTCCAAAACCCATCCCTCTTCCAGATTTCTCTATTATTATCAAGGGTATCACTATCCTTCTAGTTGTCCATGTTCACAACCTTGGTGTCATCTTTGACTATTTACTCTCCTTCATCCCACATATCTATTCAGTTGTCAAATCTTGTCATTTCTATTTCCATAATATCTCTCACATCTGTCTCCTCTCAACTCATAGCCTCCATCTTAGGTTTAGCCTCTATCACCACTACTTGGATGGACTTCTGCTTGGTCTCCTTGCCTAAGCCTAGTCTCTCCAACATCAATTCATCCTCCGAAAAGCTGACAAGTGATTTTTCTAAGTAACAGTTATGGCCATGTCACTCCCATGCTAACAAATTCCCCTTTGACTATGAGATCACATATTATTTCATATTTATTTTAGTCTTTTAAATTCATTTTTGCTTTATTATGTTCATAATTATTCGTGTATATCATATCTAAAAAGTAAATAATTATATGTTGGAATACATCCTCAAATATTTTTTTTCCTTAATATGGGTTCATGGAAAAAGTTTAGAGATCATGGCTCTTGGTAATGTCACCTGAGGGATGCAAACTCAGGAGTTACAGTCAGAGAATTAAGTTACTGGTTCTTGCTTTCACTTTGGTTTATTCTCCTTGAATAGAACAGCAATCTGAGTCTGCTATCAGTTTCAGGAAGTGTAATACTAAGTGCTGCTTTGATCTGGTCTTTTCTTCAAACACAATTCACTTACAAAGGAAGTCCTAGGAAAAAATATTCTATTCTATCACCCTAGAACAAACACCTGGTGTTGGTTAGAAACCCATTGTGAAAAAAAGGCATTGGTTTCCTCTGGAGAGCTATATTCTTAACGACTCAGATATTATCTGGAGGAATAGGAATATGGTTTCCACCACCCCCACCCCTAGGTACCCATCCTCCATTTACTTAACTTCCAGTAACTAAGATGGTCAAACCATGTACAGTTCTGGGTAGAGAGGGAATTTAACTTTTAAAACATATATATTGCTTTTAACAATTCTGAATCTTTTTGAATGTGGAAGGTATCAGGTATTTCTGAAACTTAATCATAGTTCCATTTTAACACTAGAGGGAATATTGCTTTTCAGATGAGGCTCTCTGTTCCCTAACTCTCCTAAATACTGATAAATCACTTACTGCTACACTTAGGCTGAACTTCATAACTTTATAGCCTACAGAGACTTGACCGATGGAATGAAGCCATCAGCAGCATATTAAGAAACTAATACATGTCATAAGTTCCAGATCAACTTCCATCCAAAAGCCATTCAAATATTTGAAGTACAAATAAGTACTGAATATCTATAATGCAATCAGAACCATTTTGGGTGCTACAGGGAAACTAAAAAAAAAAAACAAACAGTTCCCTTTCCCAAGGAGATAAATGGGAGATTATGCTGGAAAAGAGCTATTACTCACTGAAACCACGTCTGGGAATTCATAGTTTCCTTAAAATGTCTTGGTCAATGAAGAGTGAAATTAGCAGAAGCAAGAAAACATTGTACGCTGTAACAGTAATATTGTTTTAGAGCAACTTTGAGTGATTAAGTTATTTTGACTATTATAAATTGTCAAATTAATTATAAAGGATGTGTGAAGAAAGATGCTATCGGCATCCAGAGAAAGAACTAATAGAAGTACGTATAGAATTGTGTCTCTGTGTGTGCGTGTGTGTGTCTGTGTGTGTGCATGTGTGTGTGTGTGTGTGTGTGTGTGTGTGTGTGTGTGTGTGTGTAATGGTAGCCATCTCTACGGTGGTGGGGATGGAGAGAAGGAAAAAATAAATTCATTGCGTATTTTATTTTGCTGTATATTTGAAAGAAATGGCAAGTTGTACATAGTAGATTGCAGTTTCATGTGCAATTATCTTTTTTTTATTATACCATGCTGTGGAAATGCTTGTTTTATTCCATAAATTAAAAATAAAAGTTTAAAATAAATATAAAAATATAAAAAACAAATGTTAAATTGATTTTACATATCATTAAGAAAAGTAAAATAAAAACATCCTGTTAAAAAAGAAAAAAAGAGTGTCTTGGCCAAAGTCAGGTTGGATCTAAAGGAGAGAAATACCTGTAGAGCACCATATTCTCCCCTTCCTGCCCTCCCACCACCATTGATCAGTCTCCAGAATGCCCATTCATCCTCCAAAGCTACTGCAGGCTTTGGAATTTGCTGTAGAAAAATCCTACTGCTGACAGAGTTTTAGATAATTACAAGGTGTCAGTGATTTTTCAGTGGCCCCTTCTTTGCAGTTTCTCAGCTAAGAGGAGCCCCAAACAATTAAGACATTAAGAAAACTTCATTTAGAATCCAAAAATTTTAGTATGGATCTCAGCTCTGCTGCTTACTACTATCTACCTTTGAGTAAGCCATTTAACCCTCTCTCCACTTCAGTTACAACATACCTAATATAGAAATAAGTTTTGCATGACTGCACATGTTAAAAAAGAAATGTCTATTCAGTAATGTGACAATCAGTTTTATCATTTGTGAGACCACTTATTAGTTAGAAGAAAGGTCGGAAGCTCTACTACCAGCTAAAATAGTAGGATAAAGATGAGAAGCCCTAATAGATAATCACAATAGTTCTAACTTGAACTGTTAAAACAAGTTTTTGAAACAGAAAACTGGAAAATGAACTTCAAAGTCATCAACAATGACTTTGGTCATTTCCTACCGAATTCTAACAAATAAAAAGTAACGTCCGTAGGGAGAATACCATAAGTTTCCCCCGTTGCCACAGGCAGCAAATACTTGATCTTTGTTCCAAGCATAGATTCAAGGGGGAAAAGGGCAATGCTGATTTAGAATATAAACTCATTTTGAAAACATCATAGAGGCGGATATTTTATAAAGTCCTATAGGGATCTAATCCATAACCTCATAACTGTATGCAGGTGGCCCACTCTGAGTTCTTACAGGATATTCCAGAGGAGTACAAGTTCTGACAGATTCTCCCTAGAAGAACTTAGTGCATCATCCCAGTGACAGTGCTTTCCCATTACCATGCCAGCTATGTATGAAGACGCTCATCCCCAGCAGGTTAATCACTAGATAACTAATTCTTTGGCCACAGAAACTATGAAAAAGGAAAATAGTATCTGACCTTCCCCTCTGTGGGATACCTTTACCCTTCTGTAGTAATTGCTGTTGATTGTTAAAAATGGGAATTGACAAGATCAAACTATTTTGTTTTTAGACTGTTGACAAACAGTAATGTAATGGCTGCTATTCTAAATGTGAGATGCTTGTCCAGGATCTGAAGGATTTACTACTAGATGAACTAATTTCTATAAAGCTTGAATTCTCTCTGTAAATCAGAAGACCAAAAAGAGAGAAAAGGAGAGAGAGAGAGAGAGAGAGAGAGAGAGAGAGAGAGAGAGAGAGAGAGAGAGAGAGAGATGCAGTGAAATGGAATGATGGCTCCCAGGTTTCACTTGGAGAGGAAAATTAAGGCACTGGTGAATTTAGTTTCATCATGTGTTTAAAGGCAACATGAAATATTATTCCATAAGAAACTTGGTCATATTGTATGGCAGTGCATAGTATTTTCATGCAGAAATTTCTTCCCAACATTTCTTGGGAAATTTATATGTTTTTCCAAACCTCAAAAATATTAGTTGAGAAATAAGAAAAAAATATTCTCATTCTCTCACTAGAATTAGAGGTTAACAGTTACTATAGAAACATTAATGATTCAAAGGAACCCACTGACGTCAAGTCAAAAACAAAAGTAGTAAATTATGGTAATCCTCATTAAAAAAAACCACCATGGATATTGTCACTTCTATTCCAACATCTGTTGAAATGAAGTAGAATAATCCTGAAGAACTTAATAGAGACTTCTTATTTAAACACATATTTTAGTATTTGGTGACTTCAATACAATGGTGGGGAGAAGGGAAGATGGCCCCAAAATGCTTGAAATATGGTTCAGAAATGAAGTATGAAAAAAGTCAAAGACATATACAGATACGCAAAAGTATCATGCTTCTACAGTATAAAGAATTTTCTCAATAAAGATTGAGAAGTGCTAAATACAATGAGAACTAACAATCATCACAGAAGATTAAATCAGATGTAATTTAACAGATAGCAAGTAGTTATGTATATAGGAATCTAGTTATTTATATAGGAATCATTTGTGAATCACTCATCTTAATAATTTCAGTTCTGGAGTCAGGAAGGCCTCAGACACTTACTAGCTGTGTGACCCTGGATAATTCCCTTAATCTCTGTTTGCCTCAGTTTCTTCATCTGTAATAGTATCACCTACCTCTTCGGGTTAAATGAGATAAAATTTGTAAAGCACATGCATAATATGTGGCACATAGTGCTATATAAATGTTAGCTACTAACTGAAGAGCGAAGATAAAAGCAAAAGCAAATCAGGAGAAATCAAAGTATTAAAAGATATGCCATACAATATGACCTATTCAATCCAGGCATTAAAGTCAAAAAGTGGAAATGAATAAAAGAACAGATATTGACACACTTGTTATTTACTAATGAAGTTTAATGAATGGAAATTACACAGAACAGTGAGAACAAAATAATCTAGAAACTACAGTAACCAGGAAACATTTGGTCTTCTCATTAACTGGATAGATGTGGAAATAGGGAGCAGCACCAATTTGGGATTTAAACCATTTGTCAAAATTTTATGAAGTAGTATGATTTAATACTATGAGCTGCAGCATCTCATACTATAACAAAGTGGTAGAGGGAAAAACAATTTTACAAAAAGCAAATCACTTAAATCAGATCATCCCAAGATGCAGAAGAATGAAGATAGAAAAAAAAGACAAAAATATGGGGGAAATACCTCCCAAGCTTACTCTAATAATTCTTCTCTCCATCAGGAGAGTGGGGCCACCTAACTTGATCTCTGACATTATAACCCCCAACACGTCATGTGAGTATTTGGAAATGGCCCTAGGAAAATGAAATTGGGGACAACAGTTGGACTAGATCGAATGTACAAAGAAAGCATTGGGCTGAAGGCAACATTTTGAGAACATCTCAGCGTTGATTTTCAGGATACTTGAAAACAGAGTCAAGAGATAATCAATGGTTAGCCTTGTGATTTCTGCTAGTAGTAGAGAACTCAAGGGAGACTCATAAACACTCTAGACCCCCCTGTGGCAAATTTATGAGAGAAAATATTCAAAAGCTATAGGGGATGGGCAGGCATGGATGGATTACAATCTATATCATTAGGAGTACCTGCATTGATGAGAATGTAGACCCATTGGCATACAAGGTATTATTAAAAGAAAAATAATAGTTCGTATGCATATAGCACTTTGAAGTTTGCCAGGGGTTTTACATTTATGTTTTCATTTGATCCTCGCAGCAGTTTTAGGAGGAAGGTGTTATTATTCTCATTTTACATGTAAGGAAACTGAGGCTGAAAAGGGTTAAAGTGAAATCATTCAAATTCTTACAGTTAGTAAGGAAATTGTGCAAATTATAAATTGCTCAGTTTTTTACACCTAATAAGAGTTAGAAGAGGGACTGTAACTCAGGTCTTCCTTTATTCCAAGCATAGCACTTTATTCATTCACCGCTGAGCTGCTTTTTAAAAAATAAGTGATCTAGAGAACATCGGTAGCTATAGAGCTAGACTACTTTTTCTTTTCTATGAGATTGATAGACACCCATATCAAAGATAGGATAGGTAGATAGATAGATAGATAGATAGATAGATAGATAGATAGATAGATAGATAGATAGATAGATAGATAGAATAGATGGATGGAGGAATGGATGGATGGATGGATGGATGGATGGATGGATGGATGGATGGATGGATGGATGGATAGATAGATAGATAGATAGATAGATAGATAGATAGATAGATAGATAGATAGATAGATAGAATAGATGGATGGAGGAATGGATGGATGGATGGATGGATGGATGGATAGATAGATAGATAGATAGATAGATAGATAGATAGATAGATAGATAGATAGATAGAATAGATAGATAGATAGAATAGATGGATGGAGGGATGGATGGATGGATGGATGGATGGATGGATGGATGATGGATGGATGGATGGATGGATGGATGGATGGAGATTGATATAGATATATAATTCAGTGAATGAAAAATGAAATAGAAGACCAAAAAGTCATATTGTATCCCCTTCTCCAGATCTCAGTTTCCTTTTCTGTAAAATTAGAGGGTTGGACTAGATTTCCAAGATTCTTTCCAGCTCCAACATCCCATGATGTTGCATCCTGTGACTCCAAGCAATAAGAAATGTCTGAGCAATTTTTTCACTTTGCGAAGTTCAGTCATATTTCTTAAGGTTGAAATAGTGTAAATGGAAACTGCCAGATTACTTGTGCAAGGTCTTTACCGGAACTAATGGAATGCTATCGGTCCATTTTTCCCCTCTGAAACACGTCTTGGGCAATTTTCCCATTGCCGATAAATTCCTGCAGCCACAGGAAACTGAGCATAAATCCTCCCTTTAATTTCTTATCATTCCCTGCTGAGGAGGGAGTTCCTGGGCATGATTATTCATGATGTATAAAAATGGCAGTGTCTTGATTCCATTTAAACTCATTTTTTCTTTTTCTGGACGTATGGTAGGTAAGCTTTTTTTTTCAATAAAGTTATAGGAGCCAATTAAGACAAATCTATTGCCCAGGTCTAGCAATGCCACAAACTGTTTGTTTCCTTAGACTGCTCTAATAGCAGTGCTGCCTAAAAGTGCTAGACCTGGGGTGAGGAAGTTCTGAGTTTGAATCCTCCCTCTGGCAATTATTAGTTTTGTAAACGTGGACAGATAAAATTTTCTCTATACCTGTTTCCTCATATGTAAAATGGGAATAATAAAGCCTAGAGTATCTACCCCATAAGGATGCTATTAGTCTCAAAAGGGTACTCTACAGGGTATTCCAAAAGTCTTAGGGAAGTTTTAAGCTTTAGTGGGCTTAAAATTTTAACTCAGCTTTAAGCTTTAACATTTTTAAATTGTACTAATATCATCTAGAACACCTTACCACACAAAATGTTATATAGTTGTCATCTGTTATTATTATAGCTAAAATCTACATTGGGGGGGGTTGCAATATTAAGGTGTTGTCAAGATTTGTGTAGTGTGGGATAGGGTAAAAAGGAGAGGCAACCAACCAGTTTCAGAGTTGGAAGTCCTGGGTTCAATTCCAGTCCCTGACACTTACTAGCTACGTAACCCTGGGCAAGTCACTTAATCTATTGTTTGGGGAAATTCTAAAAAGATAAGTTGCAGAGTAATTGATGATCTGCATTGGTGGAAAGAATTTCTTCACATACCCTATACCAAGGAAATAATTAAGTCCAATACACACGCGCGCACACACACACACACACACACACACACACACACACACACACACATCAGAGCAGGAGTCAAAAACCTGGGTTCTAATCCTGTCCTTTCCACTGACTTCATGTATTGCTCACCCTACTGTCCCAAGACATCTATGAGACCTCGATGTCCATCCTAATGGGATTTCTGCTCCATCTAGAATGTTGTCCCACTGAAAGACCAAAGGATCTCTCCTTGAAGAAGTCACTTCGTATCTGGCAGGGGGGGGGGGGGGGAAGGGGGAGGGGAGAAGGCCTCAGATTTGTTGTCTATTAATTGAGAGGTTGAGGGGAGGGGGATTAACTTAATATCTAAGAGTTCTAGAACTCTGAGAAATTAAATGCAAGTGGGACAAGCCAATCACATTTACACCTTAGTGCAATATTTCCAAAGCTCTACAACTTCTCCAATGTAGATTCACCCTTCCCCACCCCCAGTTGCTATGGACTATAATATTCCCAGAGGGATTGAAGCTAGGTGGTGCAATGGTGGGCGTGGAGTCAGGAAGACCTGAGCTCAAATCAAACTTCAGCTTAATAGTTAAGGTTAAGTCACTTAACATTCGTCTGCCTCAGTTTCCTCAAATGTAAAATGGGAATAACAAGAGTTATTGTGAGGATTAAATGACATAATATTTTTAAAGCACTTAGCACAGTATCTAGCACCAAACAGACTCTTAGGAAATGCTTCTTTCCTTCCCCTTTTCCTTCCTTCTCTCCTTCCTCCTTTTTTTCTTCTTCCCTCCATTCCTTCCTTCTTTCCTTCTTCCTTTCCTTCTTTCTCCTTTTCTTCCTCCCTCCTTTTCTCCCTCCCTTCCTTTCTCTTTTTCTTCCTTCCTTCCTTCCTTTCTTTCTTCCCCCCTCTCCCTCCCTTCCAAGTGAAAAAAATGATTCACTAATTTACATTTATTTTTGGTATTGCTGACATTGTTTTAGCATGCAAATTCTCCAGGTCTGTAATTTGATTTTCAGGTGTTAAATGAGTCCTAAGCAGAGAATGAATCTAATTGCTCTATCTTTGATTTTTTAACTTGTTTCCTTTAAAGATATTCAGTAGGAAAAGACTGGGGTTAGTCTGTTGATGAATAAGTTCCTTATTTCTTCTTCTACCTTATTTTTTCCCTTTTTAACTATAAATCACACTCTAATAATTAATTAGCCTTCACTCAATTACACCATTTAATTACCACATTCTGGAATACATCCCAATCCAATCTAACCACCCAATCCAAGAAACATTTATTGTATTCCTATTGCATGCAAAAGCATTAGGGATACAAACAGGTCAAAAAAAAACTAGTCCTTGTTCTCATTCTACAGGGACAGGGGTTATTACACAAGACATAAACAAGCAATTAAATACATGATAATTTGATAAGGGAAAACACTAAGAGGATTGAGAAAAGTTTTCTGTAGAAGATGCACTTGAGCTGAGTCTAGAGGAAGACAGAGATTCTAGGAGGCCTCAAGAGGTAAGGGGGAGAATATTCCAGACCTTGGTGGAGGAGGGTGTGAAGGAAGAAAAGCTGCCTAAGCAAAGGCACAGAGGTGGGAGAAGATGCTGAATTCAGGGCAAGTAATATAGTTTGACTGACACATACATGGAATTGTGTGAAAGGAATAATGAAGCAGCTTCAAGCGTGCAAAGATAGGCTGCAGTCATATTTGGAGGGTCTCTAAATGCCAAGGTGTGGGGTTCATATGTTATCCTAGGGTCAGTAGAGGGCCACTGAAAGTTAAGCCAAAGATTCAAATACGTTAGGATGACAATTCTGGCAACTGAGTTGGGAATGGATTGGAGAGAGGAGAAATTAGAATCTGAGTCCAATTATGAAACCACTGGAACCATCCAAGCAAGAGACAATGGAGAGCCTAAATTAGGGCAATATGTTGCCTTGAGGACCCATTAAGGAAGTTGTGGATTCCCAGACTGTCATTAGCCATAATTATAATTTTCACAGAGTTCAAAATCTGTATTTTAGGTACTACCTTTGCATTATGAACCTGATTGTTTTAGTATAGAACAGCTAAGTTTCCTTACTTTTCATTCAAGTCTTATTTCCCATTTATCTTCTTGAGTAAGGAGGGTGTATATGTCTCTGTGTATATGTGTATGTATATATGTGTGTGTGTATGTGTGTGTGTATGTGTGTATGTGCATAATATTTATCTTTGTCTTTCTCCACTGCATCTAGGAAGTGCTAGACTCAATGATGCTAGATGCAATGACATCTAAGAGTGTAGCATGTTTGTGCTATGAACAAAGATGCCCTTCATTTCTGATTACAAACTGATCTGTAGTTGAAGAGAATGATGTGATATGGTGCTTCTTAATTTCTTCAAATGATTGACCATCATTTAGATTTGGAAACACTTCATGTTTATTGCCTGTGACCCTAGGATTCTTCTCAAAATAGGGCAGGAGGTAACCTAAGACTATTTGGGGGGAAGGGATGTCAGATCATGGGAGTCACATTAATCACGCAGCTCAATATCAGCTTCGTCTGGATATTTCAGTGAGCGATTTTTCTGGTGAATTATCTAAACAAGGATTTTAATCCTCCAAGTTACTTTCTCCCCTTCCCCCAAATCTCTATGGTTGGCAAGCAAAGAAAGCAGCAGCAGAAATTCCTTATGACATGCAGCATAGGAATTCCAAAGCCTTGGAGGCCCTCATACAACATCTCTAAGGCTATGTATTTCAGGAGTCAATCAAGTTACCCTAGCAACCACAACTTGTCTATAAGGACGACACTTGTTCTGGGTAATTGAAGGGAAGGATACCAAGCTGCCATATCAGCAGCTGTCCTGTGATTGGATGAGATCTCACAGCTAAATAGAATTCAGAGGAAAGTCTGCCAAAAGTATTGAGACAGAAGTATTTAAAAAGCTCCTTTTCTTCTAGTAAAGATCTTTTGGAGTGACAACCAATTTGGGGAGAGTATGCTATGAAAACCAGACTCAAATTTGTCTTGGTTGACAGTGTAGAATAAGTGCTTTTTTTTTAAATAGTCCTATATGTGAAATATAAAAAAGTAGATTCTTATTCTTCCCATGACTTGTAGTATTCCGTTATAAATTTAAGAATCTGCAGCATAAGCATCCTTTCCATTTTTATCTGTAATTGGTTTAATGGATACTAAAAGCAAGACCAGAGAACATAACATACAAAATTTATTACTCTAGTTAATTTCATAGAAAGGATGTGTATGCCTGGCATGCTGTGGAGGATATATAGCTGTGCGTATGTTCCAGTGGAGATCAATATCGCCTAAGTCCAATCTGAAAAGTGCTCCTAATTTGATTTTGTTAGCTATGGTATTTATTTAATCCATACTTTGGTAACAACAGCCAATTCAGATACAATTTGCAATTAAAAGTCTCAGACAAAGATGAGTGCTGGGAAAAATCACAGACCTGGCAGTAATGAACTGGGAGGTCGAGACTATTTTCAGTCTAAACTATGTATCACCTAATTTTTAGGACCTCAGTTTACTCATCTGTAAATTAAGATGGTTAACTTTATGGGCTCTAAGAAACCATTGCTAATCTAAAATTAATAACCTGGTCATTTCCTGCCTTTCCAGACTTTAAACACATCCTTCAAATATTGTCCAGCCATACTGGGCTTGGCTTACTCCCTTCCACATAAGACGCTTGTCTCTTGGCTCCATTCAGACTTTGTACCAGAAATAATCCCTTATGCTTAGGATGTTCTCCTTCCCACTCTACCCCCTAGCTTCCTTCAAGATTCAGTTTGAATTCTACCTTCTGTAGGTCGTTAGGATTTACCCATTCTTCTACACCAACCACACAACTTGGGCCCACTCCACCACCAGCTGCTTCTCTTCTTTTACCGTATCTTCTTGTGATATGTACATAGCTCTATTGGCATGTTTTCTCCCTCTTTAGAATGTGACGATTCTAAGGGGCCTATATCCTTGGGGACTGGCAAAACAGAGAAGGATAGTGGGTTTTTTTGCCTTTTCTGTATATGACCAGTATTTAGCAAAGTCCACATTATAAATAAAGCACTGGATAAATTCTTGTTGACTCTGACTGTAAAGTACTCTTTAGGGTATGTTGATCATTTTTTTTAATTTAAAAGAGTGTTACATTACTGAATAAATCAGAATATTTAGCAGGAAGTCTAGGTCTAGTCATTTGTCCTGGAGTCCAAAAGATTTCTTTTTCCATGTATCCTATGAACTCATTTCCTTAGGTTCTTGAGCACAAAATGAATGTAATATGTCGCCATCTCTTTTTCAAGAGAACTGGAAGTATTTCTCTGTACTCTTGGCATTTTGGGTGAACTAGCCTTTGTGCCAAATACAGGTAGACATGAATAGACAAAAATCCTACCTATAGGATGGGAAAGCATGAGTCTGCAATCTGAATTAGCACAAAATATCCAAGTATACAAAATTCTGAATACAACACAATTTTCCTTATTTTATAAAAAAAGAATTTCTTTCTTCCTTATTAAGTGTCACACAGATGTGCCCTAGAACATCATTTTTGTACACATAAGCTCAATGACACCACTTGCATGCACATTCACAACTTGCTTGTCCCTAGATGATGTTACAAAAATAGATCAATCAAGGAAAAAGAGATGTTGAGTTGTATTCAAGATCTAATAAGGAATAAAGCAGACTTTTTTATTAAGCCAATCAATAACTTTATAAAAAAAGCCCCTGACAAGTCAAAGTTTTTTATAGTAATTGAAAATCAGAAGTCACTGCATCCTCCTCCCACTGTCTTAGTCCTATTTAACCTTACCTCCCCCCTTCAAGTTTATAGTATTTTAAGAGGAAAGTATTAATGCCACTGTACCACCTTTAGAAGATTTAGTATTTTTTCCTGGTTGTGTCATTTGTCAGTGTCATTCATTTCCTTCTAAGCAGTAGAAATAACTAAATATCTTAGGGTAAAGGAAAAACAAAACAAAACAATTATGATTGCCCAAATCTAGAAGCTGTCTGTAAACAAAATTTCTGAATGACTGAAACTTACTTTAAAAAACAAGCAGAAACAGACCCCAAGCGCTGGATGGGAGGATCTGGAGGCTAGGTGGTGTGAGGAGAATATTCAGAGGTCAAGTCACTGGCTGGAAAAATGCCAAGAAAAGGGAAAAAAACCAAGACTATAGAGGGTTACTTTCTTGGTGAACAGGTTTCTCCTCCCCTCCTTTCTGATGAGGAAGAGCGGGGCTCATCATCAGGGAAAGACACAGAAGTCAGGACTTCTGTATCCCAGCCCACTCAATGGGCTCAGGCCATGGAAAAGCTCAAAAAGAGCTCAGAAAATTTTGAAAATTATGTTAGAGGACTGGAGGAAAAACTGGAAAGAGTAACCAAAGACATGCAAGCAAAGTATGAACAGCAGATCAGCACCCTGCTAAAGGAGACCCAAAACAATGCTGAAGAAAATAACAACCTGAAAAATAGGCTAACTCAATTGGCAAAGGAGGTTCAAGAAGCCAATTAGGGGAAGAATGCTTTCAAAAGCAGAATTAGCCAAATGGAAAAGGAGGTTCAAAAGCTCACTGAAGAAAATAGTTCTTTCAAAATTAGAATGGAACAGATGGAGGCTAATGACTTTAGGAGAAACCAAGAAATCACAAAACAAAACCAAAAGAATGAAAAAATGGAAAATAATGTGAAATATCTCATTGGAAAATCAACTGACCTGGAGAATAGATCCAGGAGAGAAAATTTAAAAATTATGGGCCTACCTGAAAGCCATGATCAAAAAAAGAGCCTAGACATCATCTTTCATGAAATTATCAAGGAAAACTGCCCTAATATTCTAGAACCAGGGGGCAAAATAAATATTGAAAGAATCCACCAATCACCACCTGAAAAAGATCCAAAAAGAGAAACTCCTAGGAATATTGTGGCCAAATTCCAGAATTCCCAGGTCAAGGAGAAAATATTGCAAGCAGCTAGAAAGAAACAATTCAAGTATTGTGGAAATACAATCAGGATAAAACAAGATCTAGCAGCTTCTACATTAAGGGATCGAAAGGCATGGAATAGGATATGCCAGAAGTCAAAGGAACTAGGACTAAAACCAAGAATCACCTACCCAGCAAAACTGAGTATAATATTTCAGGGGAAAAATTGGTCTTTCAATGAAATAGAGGACTTTCAAGCATTCTTGATGAAAAGGTCAGAGCTAAAAAGAAAATTTGACTTTCAAACACAAGAATGAAGAGAAGCATGAAAAGGTAAACAGCAAAGAGAAGTCATAAGGGACTTATAAAAGTTGAACTGTTTACATTCCTACATGGAAAGACAATATTAGTAACTCTTGAAACTTTTCAGTATCTGGGTACTGGGTGGGATTACACACACACATGCACACATGCACACACACATAGAGACAGAGTGCACAGAGTGAATTGAATAGGATGGGATCATATCTTAAAAAAAATGAAATCAAGCAGTGAGAGAGAAATATATGGGAGGAGAAAGGGAGAAATGGAATGGGGCAAATTATCTCTCATAAAAGAGGCAAGCAAAAGACTTTTTTAGTTTGGGGAAAAAGAGGGGAGGTGAGAGAAAAACATGAAGTTTACTCTCATCACATTCCACTAAAGGAAGGAATAAAATGCCCACTCATTTTGGTATGAAAACCTATCTTACAATACAGGAAAGTGGAGGATAAGGGGATAAACAGGGTGGGGGGGACGATGGAAGGGAGGGCATGGGGAGGAGGGTACAATTTGAGGTCGACACTCATGGGGAAGGACAGGATCAAAAGAGAGAATAGAAGTAATTGGGGGCAGGACAGGATGGAGGGAAATATAGTTAGTCTTATACAACACGACTATTATGGAAGTCATTTGCAAAACTACACAGATTTGGCCTATATTGAATTGCTTGTCTTCCAAAGGGAGGGGGTGGGGGGGAGGGAGGAAAAGAAGTTGGAACTCAAAGTTTTAGGAACAACTGTCAAGTACTGTTCTTGCCTCTAGGAAATAAGAAATACAGGTAAAGGGGTATAGAAAGTTATTTAGCCCTACAGGACAGAGGAGAGGATGGAGACAAGGGCAGAGAGGAATGATGGAGGAGAGAGCATATTGGTAATGGGGGCAATTGGAATGCTCGGTGTTTTGGGGTAGGGGTAGGGGACAAGGGGGGAGAAAATTTGGAGCCCAAAATTCTGTGAAAATTAATGTTAAAAGTTAAATAAAGAAATAAATTTAAAAAAAAAAACCAAGCAAAAAAATTATCCTTCTACTGGGTTTGCAATACCCGGGCTCTAGTGTTTGTTTTTCCTGTTACTACTCTGGAATAATTTAACTTTCTCTGAGCCTAACTTTCCTAATCTGTAAAATGAATGGGTTGCATATAGGATGGTAACATGACAACAAGTCATACGAGTAAGCAGTTTTGTCTTCAGTGTCTCCCTATTGCCTACCAAGTAACCTATGTTTCCTTTACCATGTATAGACATCCATTCAGGTGTCCACAGTTAAGCACCTTTTTTCAGCTTTATTTTGAATTAATCCAATTTCCTAGACCCTGTGGTCGCCATCCTTTGCCCACCAAGTCTCCTTAGCTCATAATTCCATTGTGTTCTTCCAAACGAATAAATCTCTTTCATTTCCCTGGTACATGCTTATTGGTGTGTGTGTGTGTGTGCATATATGTGTGTCTGTGAGTGTGTGTGTGTGTCCGTGTGTGAGAGGGGGATGGCAGGTAGCACAAATGCCCCAGTTCATTTCCTCCAACACATTCACCGGGCAAGGTTAAATCCCCAGAGGCTGTGTACAGGACTACTCTGTTCTCCTCCCTGTTTCTCATAACCCCCAAGAAGGTTGTAGGTATCTTCTAGTATTGTTCATACTCAATAAAATTTACTGTATTTAAGACAATATTTATTTTATTTTGTGTGTGGATACTATATATACACATATACAGACATATAATATACATATGTAATCACTGAAAGACAGAGAAGGGAAATGGCAAACCAGTATCTTTGCCAAGAAAACCCCAAAATGGGTCATAAAGAATTGGACAAGATTAAAAAACTGTTGAACAAAGGAGAGAGGGAGGAAGAGAGGTGGGGGAGAAAGACAGAGACAGAGAGATCCTTCCTAAGTTGAGTACTTCTTTTGTGGGAGTATAATCTTCAGCAGATTGTTGTGAAATCCAGCAAAGTTTTCCCATTGGTTTTCAAGACTTTTTTACCCTTGGAAGTATACTGATCTCTATCCTAGGTGTCATTTAGTAAAGAAAATATGGAAAAACATGGGCTGTGGTCAATTCCTTTTAGCAATAGATTTGTTATCATAAGTTCAAGACCCAATCATGAATGCAAAGATTAAGCTACAGTCTCATCTCCAATTGTAATTATTGGCTTAAGCTAAACATGAAAAGGAAAATAGAAATAATCTTAAAAATGGTTTACTTGTCTGTAGATTTAATTACCTCCTTTGAATATCTCTAACAAGCCCTCATCTGGTTAGTTCCCCTTCAATATCAATTGTCAGTAACTATATCTCCCCCCATATCAATTACAATCATTAGGTGTTTTACAAAGGGATAATTACTAAGAAATATATGTGTACATAAATGTGACAAAATATGTATTATATGTGTAATACATATAATAGAGAACATGAGAAAGTTATATTAGAAAGAATCTGAGGTACAAAAATATCTCTGAAACTAAGTGCCCATTTCTTTCTACCACCTTGGTCTCTGGGAAAAGTGGCTGCTACAAACATTCTTCCTCATCAAGTTCATTTCTGTGTGTGTGTGTGTGTGTGTGTGTGTGTGTGTGTATATATATGTGTGTGTGTGTGTGTGTGTGTGTGTGTGTGTATGGATATGCATAAGTATCTATGTATTTGTGTATATATATGTATATATATGCCTATGGATAAAGTTCATATGTAGTAGAGGACTAATATCTTGAATACCAGGTTGATTCATTTTGGAACTGAACCAGAACTGATTCCAGTAACTACAGATGCGTATAGTCTCCCCTTTCTTACCTTTCAATGGTTGTAAAATGACTGGCCTATTCCATCTCAGACATTCCTTTGTCTAAAATCAGGAAAAGAAAAGAGACCAAACGTCATGCATTCAGGGATGCACAGTAGCACCAAAGGGCAGAAAGCTGTAGGTACTTACTTGCTAGTTTTATAGTAGAAATGTTACCATGATCAACAGAGAAGAAAGCAGAAAGAGACTTCTTCAGTTCCAGCCCTTTATATGCATACTTAATTTCTGACTCAAATCACCAGCAGCAGTCAGGGTATGTACATGTTCTGAATCCGGAGTGGGAAAGACAGTCCATTCTTTTCTCCTCCCAAACCAAGCCTCTCCAGCACTCTCAATCTTGGAAGCAAGCATATCCAACTCCAAGAAGAGAGCAAGAAAAGAAGAGTATGTTACAGCTCATTGACCGCCCTACCCCTAAGTTTATAAAAAGCAAAATATATAAATTGAAAGCCAGGCTAGATCTAGGAAGTTTAAAGAATGAGATTATTCGGTATCTTTCCACCACTCTTCCTACTACCCCCTGGCCCTCCCCCCAGCTCCCCATTAGAGTTATTAGTACAGGAAAAGTCATACCTTTGGTGCCTTGTGTTAATCTAGCAGGGAATTATACCATATATGAAATTGCTACATGTATAGTCACATATATGTTGCATGTTTATATGTACACATATGGTTGGTTGGTTGGTTGTTGTCCTTCATCTTCAAAGAGGGCCAAAATGACATCACCAATGTAAAGTGAAATTTCAGTGTGTCTGACTGTGGCTGATCAGACCAATATGAGCTCAGAATGCTGTACCACAGGTTGGGCACAGATAGTCTGGGTGAATATTTGGGATGGATGTCCCAAATTTGTACGTCTTGCATTTACTTTGTGCTGTCTCAATTCTGCTTTGCTCAAAGAGCACAGCACCCTTTCTGATATGGGCACACCATTGTGAGCAGTCCTGTGCCAGTGTCTCCCATGTTGCACAGTCAAATCCAAAGTTCTTGAGAGAGACCTTGAGAGTGTCTTTGTATCATTTCTTCTGGCCACCATGTGATCGCCTGCCCCATGCAAATTCTCCATAAAATAGTCTTTTTGGCAAGCGAACGTTTTGCATTCGAACAACATGGCCAGCCCATCGGTTGCACTCTCTGAAGCATAGTTTGAATACTTGGCAGTTTAGCTCGAGCAAGGACTTCAGTGTCTGGTACCTTATCCTGCCAGGTGATCCTCAGAATCTTCCTAAGACAGTTGAAATGGAAGTGATTCAGTTTCCTGGCCCGGCGCTGGTAGAGTGTCCATGTTTCACAAGCATATAACAATGAGGTCAGCACAATGTTTCCATAGACTTTCAATTTGGTAGTCAGTCTAATACCACTCCTCTCCCAAACCTTTCTTCAGATCCTCCCAAACTCTGAGCTAGCTCTGGCAATGCATATATCAACCTCATTGTCAGCGTGTACATCCCTGGAAGGTATACTACCAAGGTAAGTGAACTTATCCACAGCATTCAGAACTTCTCCATTTGTTGTAACCGACGGTTCCATGTATGGATGGTATGGTGGTGGCTGATGGAGCACCTGTGTTTTCTTGGTGTTAATTATTAGGCCAAAATGAGCACAGGCAGCAGAGAATTGATCCATACTTTGTTACATCTCAGCTTCAGAGGCTGTACATGTATATATGTACACATATACAAATACAAATGTAGTCAAAGCATATATGTATGTGAGACATTTATGCATGTATATGTGTACACATGGGGGTATGTACATAAAATGTGTGTTGGTGTACACATAAATGTATATACACATACAACTGTCTAATGAAGAGTTACATGAGTTATTATATTCATGTCAAGAGATGGTGGGGTTTGGCTGATGATCACAGGGTGATCACATAGAGCTTTTTTCATTCTGTTGAGGCTTTGGATATATTATGATTATGCTCCAACACTGGTACCATGGTGAACAGGAAAAATCCTGTGGAGGATCTTGTATACCGGTTACATAATCTGTGTATTCTAAACTGGCCAGCTGCTGAAGTTTTATTCCAATGTAAATTTTCTTCAGCATTTTTTTGGGTCTCCTTTAGCAGGGTGCTGACCTGCTGTTCGTACTTTGACTGCATGTCTCTCATTTCTCTTCCCAGCCTTTCCTCCACCTCTCTAATTTGATTTTCAAAATTCTTTTTGAGCTCTTCCATGGCCTGAGCCCATTGAGTGGGCTGGGATACAGAAGCCTTGATTTCTGTGTCTTTGCCTGATGGTAAGCATTGTTCTTCCTCATCAGAAAGGAAGGGAGGAAATGCCTGTTCACCAAGAAAGTAACCTTCTATAGTCTTATTTCTTTTCCCTTTTCTGGGCATTTTCCCAGCCAATGACTTGACCTCTGAATATTCTCCTCACACCCACCTCGCCTCCTGATCCTCCCAGCCAGCCCTTGGGGTCTGAGATTCAAATGCTGCTTCCCAGCCTCAGGGCTTTGGGCGGGGGCAAGGCTGCTATTCAGTGTGAGATTAAGTTTAGGTGCTCATGTGGGGGCAGGGTCACCTCTTGGGCTCAGTTCCCTCAAGGGCTTTATGCAGAGACCCTCAACAATGGATCCAGGCTCTTGCCTGCTTGGGGAGCCCTGGTCTGCTGCTGCCTCAGCTGCTGCCTCCCGAAGGGGCCTGAGTTATGGGGGCACCCCACTACCCTCTCGACCTGCCAAAGAGACCTTCTCACCGACCCCCGTCACCTGTGGGTGAAGGGACCCGCGCAGCCGCTGGAGATCCCATCCCTGAAGCCCTCTCGGATCTGCTCCTCTCAGTGCCACAGGCGGCAGGGCTGTACTCGACTCCCAGTCCCGATGCCCAGTCCACGGCATGAAGGACCTTTTGCGAAAAGTTTGCAGGTCCCTCTGGAACAGAAATCTCCTTTGCTCCACTGTTCTGTGGCCTCTACTGCTCCAGAATTCTCCGTAAGTTCCTTTTTACAGATGTTCTGTGGGTTGTGGGTTCGGAGCTATGTGTATGTGCGTCTTTCTACTCCTCCATCTTGGCTCCCTATTCCAATGTAAATTTTGCATGACCTCTATTCTGTGTTTATTCTTTTCCTGATTTTAGAGGAAAATTAGTATCTGAGATAGAATGGGCTAGAGATTAGATATTTCAAGTACAAGAGCTTTGAAAGGTATGGAACCCCAGGTTAAATTGGAGTGGTGAGTGTGGATACATGTGTAAATACATGTAAATATATATATGGTTTGTATACAAAAACATACAGAATATATAGCGATACTATGTTTGTGAGCATATATAAAAAGTATATTTCATAAATTTTTTATATGTATATGATATGGCATACATACATGTACATATATGTATATCTAGTTTATATAAACACACATACACAAATATGCATATGATGAGCCTCTTCAGAATGCAAAAGCCCCACGTGAAGTAAGACTCCAAACTCCTAGACCACCATCAATCAAATTAACCTTGCTCCCTACCTTTGACATGAATATTTTTTACAACCCCTGTAAGTTCAGAGAGGGCTAATTCAAAAATGATATAATTGGACTTCATAATTGTAGTAAGAAATTTATGATGATTTTACGGCTAATTCAAAAATGATTATTGCACTTTATTGTAGTGAGAAATTTTGATTTTTCCACTGAACTCAATTTCCTAGGCTCATGGTTGTCCCTCCTATGAGGTATATTTTGTTTTGTATTGATGGATCAATTGAATTTTGAAATTGTTCTAATGTATTCTCATATTTCCCCCTGCCAAGATCTTATATTTCTATTTCTCTTGGTCATTTTAAACTTTTGATTTATGTTAATGGCAGATCATATGTTGATAGAGAAAATTACAGGGATTTCATTGATAAAGGGGCAAGACCAATTTTTGACCAATGCAAAGTCACATTGAAAGTTGCCAAGAGGTGCCCATGGAATCAGAAACCCAGTCTTGTTGGGATCAGGATTTGACACTGACTCTGGTCTCAGTCTTGAGGCCAGGAAAGCAATGGGTAAAAATTTAGTGCTCTGAATGATACTGTTATCCTAACATATCTTTTAAAAAGAAAACTTTTGAATTTGTAAACAAGTTTATTACATAGAAAAATGTCAGGAACATCCAACATATAGAAAAAGAGTTTAATCTTGATAAGTCTTCATATGCTAAGATGGTCAGCAAATTGCTTGGGGAAAACAAATTTTCTGGTCTTGGTCCTGAGGTTGAAAATGGGGAATGAGGTCAAAAAATGATGTGGAGTGTCCTTCAATTATGAAACCTTCTGGTGTGGATATATCATCTCTTTTCTTCCTCATGATGTGGACTTCTGGTGTGGAGTATCTTTTCTTCATGATGTGGAATGTCCTATGAAACCTTTCTGGTGAGGAGTATCTTCTTTTCTTCCTCATGATGTGGATGGAGTGGGAGTGTCCTATGAAACCTTCTGGTGTGGAGTACCTTTTCTTCCTCATGATGTGGAGTGTCCTATAAACCTTCCTTCTGGTGAGGAGTATCTTCTTTTCTTCCTCAATGGATGGAGTTGGAGTGTTCTATGAAATCTTCTGGTGTGCAGTATCTTTTCTTCCTCATGATGTGGAGTGTCCTATGAAACCTTCTTTCTGGTGAGGAGTATCTTCTTTTCTTCCTCATTGGATGGAGTTGGAGTGTTCTATGAAACCTTCTGGTGTGGAGTATCTTTTCTTCCTTATGTGGATGGAGTTGGAGTGTGTGGAGTATCTTCTTCCTTATGATGTGCAGTGTCCTATGAAACTTCTGGTAGAGAGTATCTTCTTTATCCTTGGACAGAATATTCTGCTAGTTAGAAAAGGAGAAAAGAAGGGATGAGAATGAGGGGCAGTGATAGGGCAGTTAGGGAAATTGGGGTCAAACCCATTTGGGAGTGTCCGTTATGAAACCTTCTTGGTGTGGAGTATCCTCATTGCAGAAATCTTGGAATCTATCCCAACTGATACGACTTGAGAGAACTCCAGCTGAAAACTTAACCAATAAATTAGGAAAGACGTGTGTGTTCTTTTATGTGTGTTTTAAGGGTAATTCTTTTACTAGATCTTTTTCTATTTTAAGTTGTATAGAGTGGGGTATAGATTGAGGAGAAAGTAGGTGGATGTATGAAGTCAGGTGGAATGTGGGCCCAGGGATGGTGGGAAAAGATGATAAAACTGGGAGCAGCTGAGAGGTGGGTTTTGAAGAACCAAAAGAAATTACTGCTATGAGAGCCTGGACAATCTGCTAGCTAGGAAAGGAGACAAAAGAAGGGATATGAAAGGAATGAGAATGAGGGCAAGGATAGGGAAAAGTGAGGGAAATTGGAGTCAAACCCATTTGGGATCAAGCTATTTACAAAATCCACTTCTCTTGCCTGGTTATGGAAGCACACTAAGAAACTATCCTGGAAAAAATAAAAGACAAATGTTAATTATATCCCTCCCCGCCCCTTAACTCCACCCCACACAGGGAAACTAACTACATGAGGTAGGCACACATCCTTTAACCAAGTCAGGCACAAAGACCTTTCAAAACCATTCATTTCTAACAAAATCAGGCATTAGTTGTCTCCCACAACCAACCAATCAGAAAGGAGACTCTTTCATATCTCCTATTTTAAATCCAGGATAATGGGGAGAGGGAGCAAAGGAACTAAGTATAAATAGCCCTTTCGAGAGTCTGCAGGATACTTGCACCCAGCAAAATATGTCTCATATATCCACTTTATATTAATGTTTTATATACCCCAGTCATTTCCCAATAAAACTAATTCCACATTAAGCTTCCTTTTTAAAGAAAGGTAATAAATAAGTCTACTAGAAGCCATCATTATATTGGCAAAGTACCTACCACTTATCTGTTTTTAAATGACCTTGAAGATCACTTATGTGGACAATTAAAAGTTGCCTGTCACTGAAAAATCATTTGAAGTAACTGCTCAATGAATACTTATCTACTAATCAAATTAAGATTTTGATTTAGAGTGACTTCATTTCATACATCCCCAAGTATCAAGAGAACTTGTTTTTAAATGACCTTGAAGATCACTTCTCAGTTTTATGGATATTAAAAGTTGTCTATCACTGGATACAAAAGAAAAGTTATTTGAAGTCACTACTCAATAGACATCTACTTACTACTAATCAAATGAAATTCTGATTAGAGTGACTTTACATCACACATCCCAAAGCATGCTCTGTATTATACATTCACTTTCTCTCAGTGCTTTTTTTTCAGTAAACCAAGCACACAGGAGCTGGAGGGAGAGGGAGACAGAGAGAGAGAGAGAGAAGAAGAAGAAGAAGAAGAAGAAGAAGAAGAAGAAGAAGAAGAAGAAGAAGAAGAAGAAGAATTTTTCTCTAATTGCCCTCCCTCTATAAGCCACATTTTCTGACCAATGTCTTCCTCTTTCTGAGGTTCTGCTGTTGCTGCTGCCGCTGCAGCCGCTGTTTAACTCCAGCTCAGTTGTGGCTCTTGGCTATTTATACCCTTTCCCCAAAGCCCCACCCAGGCCTGAAGAGGCAGGTCTCTGTGACATTTCATTTTGGGGTCTCTATTGTGACACTTGCACCTAGTAGTCCTGACTCCTGCATCATAGAGGACAAAATTAAATTTGACCTTATTAGGTTCCAATATAATTTCCCCATACCATATTAGGCAGAAAGTGAAGACTTCATATTAAACCAGTCAACTAGACTTCACCTATCCCCCTGGCAAATTCACTCATCCTGAATAAAATTCAAGAAAATTTATTCAAGGGATTTGTGACTGTGATTGTGTATGTATTGGGTGGAGGGAATAGGAAGACTGAGACTGAGACACAGAGAGAGACGGACTTAGAGAAAGACAAATCAAACCATTTTGATGTTCATTCAAAGACAGCATGACTTCATCAGGAAGAATAGTCATGCCTAGATGAACCTTCTTTCTATTTTTAAGAACGTAAGTAAATAGACCATTGATCAAAGAAATAGATATAGATAGCACTCTGGGATTTGATAAAAGTATTTAATAATGTTTGATAAAGTGACTTATATGACTCATCTTTGTGGATACGGTAGAAAAAATGGAGTAGATTGACAGGTGGATTTGGAATAGATAGAATAACAAGAATAATTATTTGTGGGTCTATGTCAATATGGAGGGGATGAGGTATCTTAGCAAAATGCCCCATAGATCACGTCATGGGCCACCTATGTGCTTGTTCAACATTGTAATCAACAATTTGCATGAAGAAGGTATAATATGGCAGATGTTTTTCAGATTAAATGCCTCTGATATGTTTAGTGCTAGAATTTTAAAAGAACTCAAGAGGCTAAAATGATGAGCTAAATCAATTAAGACAGAAATTAGGATTTAATACTGATAAATGAACTGTACAAGTCCAAGATGTCAGAAGCTGTAAACGGTTTTGTGTAAAAGCTGCAGGGTTTTTTTTTAAGTGGAGACTGGTCAACTTAAAAAATGTGATTGCTTCAAAAGATTTATACAGTCTACAATGGGGGAAAGTGGCTTTTACTGATACTCAGCTTTGGTATATAATGTATTATGCTAAGTATATTATATTATATACATGTATACATTATATGTAACATGATTATATATCATGTGTAAATATAATTATACTAAGTATATTACGCCAGTATAATAATGTATTATACTAAGTCAGTGACACCTAGTTCAACAAGAATGGTGAAGACAACTCGGTGTGGAGGCAATAGCATGATAGTTACAGGTCAAGTCAAAAGAGGCCTAAAACGGGTGGGGCTTATAGAACCTGAGTTCGAATCCTGGTTCTGCCATTTTCCACCTATGTGACATCGTGGCAAGTCACTTCAACTCCCCAGGCCTGAGTTTTCTCACATATAAAATGAGGAGATGAGCCTGAATAGTTCTAAAATCCCATCCCACTTCCATATCAAGAATACTATTAGCACTTTTGGAAGTGCTTTCAGGTTGCGTACACTTGTTCTGGCATAGTCCCAGACAGAAAAACTAGGGGAAAAGGCAGAGTCCGATTTTGGTTTTGATATAAACGAATATTACTCCAAAGTACTATGAACTTCTTGGGAGATGATGGGTTCCTAATGGAGGTGTTTTTCGTGGAAGGGTGTTGCAGAAGAGATTACTTGGCTCGGGTTTGTGGCACATTATATGACCTCAGGGGGCAGCTAGGTGGCACAGTGGATAGAGTGGCAAGCCTGTATAGTTCAGCAAGACCTGAGTTCAAATCTGTCCTCAGATTCTTACTAGCTGTGTGACCCTCGGCAAGTCGCTTAATCCTGTTTGCCTCAGTCTCCTCATCTGTAAAATGAGCTGGGGAAGGAAACAGCAAACCATTCCAGTATCTTTGCCAAGAAAACCCCAAATGAGGTTACAATGAGTGAAGAACAAATTTACATAATATAAAAATAGACACAATGAATAACAAATATGACCTCTGAGGTCCTATTGAAATCTAAAGTGCTGGAATTCTCTAATTTTCTAATTCTGAGTACCTTTGAATAACTGGCACCAAGGTGGACCCAGAAAGTCAAATCTGGAAGCTAGGAAGACATAAGATCAGCTTATTAAGACAATAAGTTCCCTGAGGACAGGAGCTATTTCAATTTTGTCTTTGTATCCCCAGGATCTGACATATGAGTACTTAATAAATGTCTCTTTAGGGATTAGAATTCAAAAAATCTTTCTGCTTTGATGTTTCAGACTAAAGGTAAAAAAGCCTTTGCAGCGTATCAGTTACAGTGATATGACTCTGTTTTTTCTTTCTTTTTGGAAAACCCAGATTCTAGGAGGTGGCAGCCCAGAGAGAGAGCATCCTAGGCAGAGGAAACAGCCAGCACAAAGGCATAAAGAAAAGAGGTAGATGGAGGGGGATGTGTGATGAACAGCAAGTAAATCAGTATGGGTTCTGTAAAACTGTGTGTGTATGTGTGTGTACATATATGTATATACATATGTACATATATGTATATATTATATATTGCGTGTGAATACATATGTGTTTTTATATATCTGCATATATACAAACAGAAAACTCATGAGCAACAGAATTCTCTTCATCTTCCCAGAATGCTACAACAGCCACGTCACACGGCAGAATCATGAATCCATGACTGACTCGATAGTCAGGGGACTGTCAAACCCTACAGTCTTTGCATCTGCAGATTTGAACCTGAGAAAGGGAGAAATACAGACTTACTAAAGTGTGTGACTTACTTCCTGAGAATTCTCATCCTTTGAGTTCTCTTTATAAGTTTTATTAAATTCAATTGAACAAATGGGGAGTTATTAAAAAGCAAACCACAAAACTCATTATGAGTCAACAATGTGTGTTATGTGGCAACCAAGATGGCTAATGTTACAGACCACCACAATAAGCAGCACTTAGTCCAGTGCCTGGCACCTAATGGTTGTTATTTTCAATCATTTTTCAGGTGTGTCTGATTCTTTTTGACCTCATTGAAAATTTTCTCATCAGAGAAACTGGAGTGGTTTGCTATTTCCTTCTCCAGTTTATTTTACAGATGAGGAAGCTGAGGCAAATAGTGTTCAAACTCTGAAACCAGGTTTGAACTCATTAAAAAGTCTTCTTAACTTTAGGCCTGGCACTTTATCCACTGTGCCACCTAGCTACCTCATAGTAAGGCACTTAATAAATACTTGTTGACAGACTAATGGATTTAATAAGGGAGGTATAGAGTCCAGGATAAGGAAAATAATAATTTTGCTGTACCTTGTGCTAGTTCAACTATAGCCATTGCGGCAAGTTCTGAACATCATAATTTAAGAAAGACATTGATAAGCAGATGAGTTTCCAGAGAAGGGCAACCAACGTGCCAAAGGGTCTTGGGTCAATGTGACCTTTGAAGATCAGTTGAAATGACTGAGGAGGTTTAATCTGGAGACAAAAATACTTGGGGGTAGGGTAAAAGGAGAAAGAAGATAGTGACTTCAAGTCTTAGACTACTATATAGAAGAGGGGATCAAGTTTGTTCTGCTTGGTCCCAGATGGTAGAACCAGAAGCAATGGATGGGAATTGCCAAGAGGTAGATCTTTGTCCCTTGGAAAGAAAAGAATTCCTGACAATGGGAGCAACCAAAGGCCCCTTCCTTGAAAGTGAGTGGGAAGACCTTTTCATAGGTCTTCAAATAAAGACATCTTGTTCCTTATGTTGTAAAAGGGACTCTTTGAGGCATAAGTTGGTCTCTTGAGTTCCCTTTCAACCCTGAAAATCTGTGATTCTATACAAGGTTTACTGAGTGGCTCTTATGAAAAGTGTCTTCTGCTAGAGGATGTGAAGACAAAAATGGTTAACTGTTCCTGCCCTCTAGGATTTTACTAATGAAAATAGTAGGAAGATTTGAATAATTGAAAAAGAGTATGGAAAATAATATAGACTAGACAATAATATAAACTAGGATTATAATCATACTAGGGAACTTTGACCCTTGAGTTGGAAACCTTGAAAGAAAAAGAGGCTTTAGAAAAAGGGAATCAATTTAAGAAACAGGATGGGAGGAGTTAGAGGAGTAAAAACAGTCCTACAGGATGGATACTTCAAGTTCAAAGAATGAAAAATCCTCATCTAAAGTAGGGATTGGGTGGGGTGGTAAATAAGACATCCAAAGGTTTGACACCTATGTTCAGAAATGACACCCCAGAAGCATAAAATGTTCTAGCATAAAATGTGGCCCCTTCTTCCCTCCCACCACCGTCCCCTGGTAATGCCAGACTAGATGAAGTTTGTAATGTAGCATATTTCTTCCCTGCACTGAAATTATATAGGTCAGATACTCTCCTCACTAAGCTATATGGATATCTCAGATTTGCTACATAGAGTACTAAATCTGCTGAAGCGTGCCCTCTAAGATGGTTACATACACTTGGGAGCCCCAAATAATTCTGTGGCCAGAGTACCTAGAATGAAAGATTCCTTCCTAAAGTAGAGGTCATTTTTAATGAAATGGCCAGTATTGGTTCTGATAATCACAATGGAAGGTTTTTCTACCCTCTGTAACTTTCTTGGAACAAGTATTATGAACATATAGATGAAATATAAGTTCATCCAATAATTCTAGGAATCATAGTAGTTTATGCCGGAAATCTGTAGAGGAAAATTACTTTGAATCAGAATTTAAAAAAAAACATTTCAAACTAGTTTTACATCTAAGAGAAAAAAATCAATATCTACCTATAAAGATAATATAGAAAGATCCTGATCAATGCTGAATTCTGGAATAATTATGCCCAACTACATCTAGAATAGACAAGATAATTGATATTAAAGGAGGCAATGTTGAAAAACTGCATTGATCTGAATAAAAAGCATTTGGCTAAAGACCAAACAGCTCATTTCCAGTACAGTATGCCCATAAAAGTTGAACTCTTACAAGCAAAAGGTAGGGGCTGAATGGGTCTAAGATTGAATGTGTTTGGCTAATTTAACTACATTAACATTACTAACAACAGAGAATACCTTTGGCCTTTGACACCTTTCCCAACCCACAGATTAGCCTTTTCTGCCAAAGCCACTTGGCTTTTCCTACCACCCTCATTTGGTCAGCCCAAAAGCTAAGGGTTGCATCCTCAAGGAAATTATGGGATTCTCTGACTCACAAAAAACTGATTATGTAAGAACAATGGTTTCTTCAAACATCATTGTAAGAGTCTGTTTGGGGCTCAGAGACCACATCTCTTCAGCAGCTGGGGACACAGTACGTGGCACAAAGTTAACTTTTAATAAATGCTTGTTAACTGATTGATTGATCCTAGACCACAGATGGCAGCCCCTGGGTTTGGGAGTTTTGCTTTGTTTACTTAGGCTAAAAATGTTTTCCGCGACAGAGAAATTTTTGACCTATGTCAAATTGTTTCACTCAGGAATAATGCCTCACTACCTCAGAGAACCCCAACCAGTCAAAAATTGCTAAAAAGGTTTATCAGAATTACCACTTGGGAAAATTGTTTTCCTCATGGCCCTTGTTCCAGCCATGCTTCACAGGGGAACATAACCACAATATTCCTGAAGATATGAGATGACTCTTGGAATATATGAACAGCCTTCTGATAAGGCTGAGAGAAAGGGACAGAGAGAGAGAAATGCAGTGGGTGTGTTTGAGGGTGTATATGAGTGAACATAATAGATCAACCTGACAGAAGCAGCACCAAAAAAAACCCCATTATAGGTCCTGGAGACCCTTACATATCAGACTAGGGAACTGACCTTCTGGACTTTATCTAGAGGTTGGTGACAAAGATTCAAAGTTGTGTCCTGAGCCAATAAAACATAACTTCCTTGAGTGCAAGACTATTTTGCATTTGCCTTTGTTTCCTCGGAACGTAGAACACTTCCTAGCATGTAATAGATCCTTAATATAATAGCTACTGAATTTAATTGAATGGATGGGAATCCAGTTGTTTCCAGCAAACTAATTTTATAGTGCAACAAAACAGGGAGAGACTGATGAATAAATGAACAACTGTGTAAAAATCATTTAACCTCTCCTCATCTCAGGTTCTCTATTTATAAAATGGAGGGATGATAATAGTCCCTATGTCAATGGTTCTTGAGAAGATGAAGTAAGATGACACACACAAAGAGCTTTGTGAACTTTATAGAGTTCTGTAAAAACTAGCTACTATAACAATGATGTTGATGACGATAGAGATAGAGGAGATAGAGACTGTGTTACGAAAAGGTAAACTGAGGCATGCTTCTCCAAGCAAGATATCATTTTATTAACAAAGACATACTAGCCACCAATAAAATAATTAATGGCTGCCTCAGTTTCCATCCAAAGACCTCAAGCAAAAGAAGAGTGCTCCTTTTATATGTGTTTGGGGAGTGCAGAATAAAGGACAGAACAGGGTAGGGGATACCATAGGGTTGAGGGAAACATGATTGATTACATAGCTGAGGTGTAGGGAACAATATGATTGGTTGGAAGTTGGGAATAGGAAATAACAATAATCCCCCTCTTTCCCTCCTGTGACTAAGAAGTGGTCATTGTTGGAATCCACTTGCAAGACAATGGCCCAGACTTCTTTGGATAGCAAACCAGGAGAGCTTGGTGGTATAGAGATGTTAGGCCTGACTCCTTATGGTAAGCCACATCCTCCAACATTAGCAGAATTCCTTGTAGCAAGAATAGAACAGTGATTAACAAGGAAACTGAATTTCTCTATTTAACCCATCATAGACCAGCTTAATTCTGAACTTAACTCAGAAGCAGAGGACCACAAATTGGGCAATTACAGGACAAAATCAATTAACTATAAATATGACCGATAAGAAAATAATAAAGGATCCATTTTAATCTTCTCATAAGGTTAATGGTAGAGATAATGTAGGTGGTAGATGGAGGGTAAAAATACCACAAAAGAGGAATCAGGAAGAGTTGGTCACTGATTGATATGAGGATATTGAGGATGGGAGAAGAATCACAGAATCTCAAAGTCAAATATGACCTCAGAGCCCTTCTAGACCAACATGATAAGAACCCACAATCTCCTCTCATTTAGCCTTGTTTGAAGGACTAGTGTCTGTGTGTGTGTGTGTGTGTGTGTGTGTGTGTGTGTGTGTGTGTTCATCCTTCATTGTCAAAGAAGACCATGCCATCAGAGAAATGATGACATGGCTTGCACTTGACTGTTTGGAGGGAGGGAGGGCTGTGTAGATCACCAGTCTCACTTATCCTCCAGAGCCACCTGAATCCATCCAGATATTCATCAGGATGACTGGAGATGACCCAGGATGAGGCAATTGGGGTTAAGTGACTTGCCCAAGGTCACACAGTTAGTGTCAAGTGTCTGAGGTGAGATTTGAACTCAGGTCCTCCTGACTCCTGCACTAGTACTCTATCCACTGCACCACCTAGCTGCCCCTGTTTGAAGAACTATGGAAAGAGAAGTCCCACTGCTTCCTAGGAAGCTAATTTCACTTGGTCAGAGTTTTAGTGATTAGAAAATGTTTCCTTACATGGAACCCAAGTTTTCCTCTGCTACCTCCACCTATCCAGGGGCCAAGCAAAACAAGTCTGTACCCCTTTTATGTAACAATCCTTCAAGATGACCCTGAAGTTTTGAGTGAGTTATTGGAAAAATGGTAGGACCTTATTTCTCCCCCAGAAAAAAAGGGAAAGCAGGAGAGATGAAGCTGGTCTGGGGTACGAAAAATATGTTTTGAGTTGACATTAGACCTACAAGTAGAAATGTACAATGGACCATTGGAATATGAAAAATGAAAAATGACCACAGCCATCTGAATAACAATCACAAATTGTGCTAGGGATCTAAATTTCAAAGTTAAAAAATCTGTGCACTGAAAGAATTGACATTCTATTAAGCATAGGTTTATAAACATATACATATATACATGTGTGTATGTGTATATTTATATGTGTGTATATGTGTATGCACATATACATACACACATACATATACATATATATATACATGTTGCATGGAGGCAGAAGTGTCCCCACTGCTATGCCCTATCCATGTGATGCTTTGTTAACTGAGCTTCCAAGTGCAATAAAACAGGATACAAGGTATTTTATCTACATACATATATATATGTATGTATGTGTGTATGCATATACCCGCACACATATATGTATATAGTGCTTGGGGCAGGGGAAGCACTAGTAACTGGGGATCCAGAAAGGCCTCTTGAAAGAGTTGACACCTGAACAAAACCTGACAAGCAACTAGAGATTTCAAGAAGCAGAATTGAGGAGATGGAACCTTCCATACAAAGACACAGGGGCAGGAGATGGTATGTTGAGTATCGAAAATATCAAAAAAAAAATCAGTTTGACTGGAACACGATATTCCTAAAGGGGAATAATGTATACAATTCAGTCCAGAATAAGGGGCTGGAACCAGATTGTGAAGGACTTTAAATACAGAGAAATTTGTATTTTAGCCTGAAGACACTGGGGAGTCACTGAAGTTTCTTGAACATAAGAGTGACATCAGACCTTCACTTTAGGTATGTCAGTTTAACAACTGTGTGGAAGACAAATAGAATTTCACAGACAAAATCTCTAAAATTGTTGTCAAAAATGGTAATCTTTTCTTGAAAGTTCCAAATTTTATTTTTTGGATACATGATAAATCTGCATTTTGCCCCAACTCTGCTAATCTTTAATATTTGTCATCATAAGAAAGAGGAAGTAAAGAGTAAGGTCTTTTTCCCCAAAACGGTGAGAACTTTTGTGCTATTTTATTATGAAGAGCCTTTAAAGAATTCTGTTGTACTTTTTTGTCAGTAATTATTTGGCCTATGTTATTGTTTTGGTGCATTCTTGTCACTTGGTTTTTTTTCTTAATTTTAAGAGGGGAATGAAGGTGCTGATTCTTTTAAAGTAGCTTCTAAAAAATAACCAATAACTAAAAGAGAAAACAAAAAGCTTTCCAAAAGCTTTTATCCCAGCATCCTGTTGAAATGTCAAAATTGTAAGAGCTGTTTGTGAGTTCTCGAATTTGAAAAGTGCACAAAATAAACTTTCTGGACACCTCCAAAATGATGCACTATTACCTCCACAGGGGTCTAGGACAGTAGAATTCAGAACATTGTCTAAGCATTTCAATTTCTTTGAAGCCAGAAATCAATTTTTTATCTTTAATTTTCATTCTCTGAACCCCTTTTACCCATCTAATTCTAAAGTGGTTGCAGTTTTTACCCATTTTTCCTCACTCTGGGATATTTCATGCCCTGAAAAATTAGTTGCTAGACACATAGTTCAAATGACTTCTTAAAAAATTCTGTCGATTTTGGGGGGTGGAACCAAGATGGTGGTGTAGAAAGACACACATATGCTAGCTCTAAACCCACAGCCCATAAAATATCTGTAAAGAAGAACTCCCAACAAATTTTGGAGCAGCGGAAGCCACAGAATAATGGAGTGGATGAGATTTCTGTTCCAGAGAGCCCTGAAAACCTCTTGCAAAAGGTCCGTTGGGCCCTGGCCCTGGAGCCGAGCCCAGGCCTGCCTTGGCCAAGCAGCACCAAGAGGAGCAGGCTTCAGGGATGGAATCTCCAGTGGCCACGCGGGTCCCTCTACCCACAGGCACCAAAGGTTGGTGAGAGGCTCTTCTCAGCTTTCCGAGAGGGTGGGGTGTCCCCATAACTCAGGCCCGCTCAGGAGGCAGCAACGGAGGTGGGAGCAGACTGGAGCTCCCCAAGCAGGCAGGAGCCTGGATCCACTGTTGATGGTCTCTGCATAAACCCCCTGAGGGAACTGAGTCCCGTGTGGCATCCCTGTCCTGACCTGAGCATCTGAACTTAATCTCACACTGAATAGCAACCCTGCCCCCACCCAAAGCCCTGAGGCTGGGAAGCAGCATTTGAATCTCAGACCCCAAGCACTGGCTGGGAGGATCTGGAGGCGAGGTGGGGGTGGAAAGAAAACTCAGAAGTCAAGTCACTGGCTGGGAAAATGCCCAGAAAAAGGAAAAAAATAAGGCTATAGAAGGTTACTTTCTCGGTGAACAGATATTTCCTCCCTTCCTTTCTGATGAGGAAGAACAATGCTTACCATCAGGGAAAGACACAGAAGTCAAGGCTTCTGTATCCCACACATCCAAAATAAATATACCATGGGCTCAGGCCACGGAAGAGCTCAAAAAGGATTTTGAAAACCAAGTTAGAGAGGTGGAGGAAAAATTGGGAAGAGAAATGAGAGAGATGCAAGTAAACCATGAAAAGCGAGTCAACACCCTGCTAAAGGAGACCCAAAAAAATGCTGAAGAAAAATAGGCTAACTCAACTGGCAAAAGAGGTTCAAAAAGCCAATGAGGAGAAGAATGCTTTCAAAAGCAGAATTAGCCAAATGGAAAAGGAGGTTCAAAAGCTCACTGAAGAAAATAGTTCTTTCAAAATTAGAATGGAACAGATGGAGGCCAATGACTTAATGAGAAACCAAGAAATCACAAAACAAAGCCAAAAGAATGAAAAAATGGAAGAGAATGTGAAATATCTCATTGGAAAAACAACTGACCTGGAGAATAGATCCAGGAGAGACAATTTAAAGATTATGGGCCTACGTGAGAGCCATGATCAAAAAAAGAGCCTAGACATCATCTTTCATGAAATTATCAAGGAAAACTGCCCCGAGATTTTAGAACCAGAGGGCAAAATAAGTATTCAAGGAATCCACAGATCACCACCTGAAAGAGATCCAAAAAGAGAAACTCCTAGGAACATTGTGGCCAAATTCCAGAGTTCCCAGATCAAGGAGAAAATATTGCAAGCAGCTAGAAAGAAACAATTCAAGTATTGTGGAAATACAATCAGGATAACACAAGATCTAGCAGCTTCTACATTAAGGGATCAAAGGGCATGGAATAGGATGTTCCAGAAGTCAAAGGAACTAGGACTAAAACCAAGAATCACCTACCCAGCAAAACTGAGTACAATACTTCAGGGGAAAAATTGGTCTTTCAATGAAATAGAGGACTTTCAAACATTCTTGATGAAAAGACCAGAGCTGAAAAGAAAATTTGACTTTCAAACACAAGAAGAAGAGAAGCATGAAAAGGTAAACAGCAAAGAGAAGTCATAAGGGATTTACTAAAGTTGAACTGTTTACATTCCTACATGGAAAGACAATATTTGTAACTCTTGAAACTTTTCAGTATCTGGATAGTGGGTGGGATTACACACACACACACATGCACATATACACAGAGACAGAGAGCACAGAGTGAATTGAATAGGATGGGATCATATCTTAAAAAAATGAAATTAAGCAGTGAGAGAGAAACATATCGGGAGAAGAAAGGGAGAAATGGAATGGGGCAAGCTATCTCTCATAAAAGAGGCAAGCAAAAGACTTTTTTGGTGGAGGGAAAAAGAAGGAAGGTGAGAGAAAAACATGAAGTTTACTCTCATCACATTCCACTAAAGGAAGGAATAAAATGCACACTCATTTTGGTATGAAAACCTATCTTACAATATAGGAAAGTGGGGGAGAAGGCGATAAGCAGGGTCGGGGGGAGGATGGAAGGGAGGGCAATGGGAGGAGGGAACTATTTGAAGTCAACACTCTTGGGGAGGGACAGGATCAAAAGAGAGAATAGATGCAATGGGGGGCAGGATAGGATGGAGGGAAATATAGTTAGTCTTACACAACACGACTATTATGGAAGTCATTTGCAAAACTACACAGATATGGCCTATAATGAATTGCTTGCCTTCCAAAGGGAAGGGGTGAGGAGAGAGGGAGGAAGAGAAGTCGGAACTCAAAGTTTTAGGAACAACTGTTGAGTACTGTTCTTGCTACTAGGAAACAAGAAATACAGGTAAAGGGGTATAGAAAGTTATTTGGCCCTACAGGACAAAAGAGAAGATGGAGACAAGGGCAGAGAGGGATGATAGAAGAGAGGGCAGATTGGTGATAGGGGCAATTAGAATACTCAGTGTTTTGGGGTGGGGGGAGGGGAAAGGGGACAAAAGGGGAGAAATTTGGAACCCAAAATTTTGTGAAAATGTATGTTAAAAGTTAAATAAAAAAATAAAATAAAATAAAAATTCTGTCTCAAGGATTTGGTCCCTGTGACCATCAGATATATTCTCAATGTTTCCTTCAGGGTTATAATTGCACAAAGGAAGGAATGTCCCCACTGCTGTGCCCTATCCATGGGGTTTAAACTGCTCCCAGCTGGAAATATATTCTTAGAGATTTTCATGCAATATTTGGAGATTATGGTGCTTTGTTAGCTGAGTTTCCAAAACTAGTAAGACAGAATACAAGCATTATGCAAACTCATGGTCTCCTTAGCATGGCAGGCACGCTCAGTCCATGACCATCTAAATACATCAGAGTTAGCAGGGCTGGGGGACCTAGGGTTGTGTCAGTTGTTTGCTTCCTGAATGCCCTCTCAAAAGGTAGGCATTTCTGTGGCCATTTGTTTCAATGTCCCAGAAGCTGTGAGGTATATGAGATTCCCAGAAGCTAACCGGGCAGCAGGAAATTCTGCCCCCATTCAAGCTACAGGCATCAATTACTAGGCTGAGATATACTTTTCTTACATGAATGTTTGGTTGTTAAAAGGGGGCCAAAAATTTACATCTGCATATGGAAACTGATTTTAAAAATTAACTTGAGAAGAAATAACTTCTCAAATAAAAGTCTGAGAAGTAAAAAACTGTTCTGAGGGCCTCATAAAAAGCTACCTCTCAGATGAATGTATGGAGAGGACCTGTTTGAAGACAGGGCAATGACTAAGACAATGATGGTTGGAGGTTTTGTGGTTCATGAATCCATTTTCTCACAACTGTCTTTAGAGTTTTCAAGGTTATAACTAACAGAATTATAAATCAAATAACTGAAGACTATGGAAAAATTATATACATATTGCTGGGGTCATTAGTCACAGTTAGAGCTCCTGGATTTTATATCACATTTTCAAGACAGATCACTGCGTATTAGAAGGTATTGATTTAAGGCATTAGAAACAGGAGAGGGGAAGGGATGGAAGGGGAGAGGAGGGGAGGGGAGGAGAGGGAGGGGAGGGGAGGGAGGGGAGGAGAGGGGAGAAGAAGGGAAGGGAGGGGAGGGGAGGACAGGAGAGGAGAGGAGAAACTTAAGAGAAGCATGTAAAAAGCTTCCAGCTGAACCTGCAGTGGCTTTACTGGGAGCCAGCTGATTGGAAGAAAGACACTGTTTTGTAGGTTGCCTGGAGAAGGCTCAAAAGCTTTGGTCAGCCAAGAGATGATTGGAAAAGATTTGAATCTTGCTTGTTGTGACAACAGCTTGTGAGAAGGAAAATGCCTAGAGGGTGCTTGGTTGCTTTCTAATGCCCTTGGGTTTGAAGGGAGAGAAATTTTAGGATATTGACAAGCTGGAGTTCATCTAAATGATGAGGAGAGTAGAATCCACACATAAAAGTTGAAAGAACTACAATTTTTTTTTCCTGGAAAAGAGTTAGGCAGACTATGGTAGCTGTTTTCAATTTAAGGTGCTCTCTTCAAAGGTACGAATGACCTCTTACTTGACAAATATGATGAACTTTTCTCAACTTTGATCCTTCTTGACCTCTGCTGTATTTGACATTGCTGACCACATACTCATCCCACTTACTCTGTCATCTCTGGATTTTTGTGATACTGCCCACTCTCTTGGTTCTCATCCTACATCTCAGAACACTTCAGTGCCCTTTGATAGAACATCATCCATTTAACACCTTCTAACAGTGTGTGTACCCCAAGCCTCTTATCCTGAGTCCTCTTTTCTGTCTCCCTACATATCCTTTCTTGATGACTTCAATGAGTTTGCATGGGCTTATTTATCATCTCTGTTGATGGATTCCATATCTACATAATCTGTCCTAGAGTTTCTCCTGATCTCCAAACCTGGATCACTAATTGCCCATTGGACATTTCAAACTGGGTGTTCCATTAGCATCTCAAACTCAACATGTCAAAAATAAAACTCATTATCTTCTCTCTCAAACTCACTTTTCAGTCTTCCAGGTTCTCAACTTTCATGTCATCTTCAGCTCTTTATCTCACTGACCCCATATGCCAAATCAATTGTTGGTTCATGCTTTTTCTATACCCACAACGTATCTCATCTTCTCTCTATTCAAACAGTCACTACGCTAATTCATGCCCTTACCATTTCTTGCCTAGACTGTTACTGTTAATTATTTTGCTTGCCTCATTTCTCCCCACTCTAGTCCATCCACCAAATAGCTGAAAAACTTATTTTCATAAAGTGAAGGTCTATCTGTAATGGAGATAAGCTAGAAATGTCCCAATAAGATCAGGAGTAAAGCAAGGATATCCATTATCACCACAATTATTCAATGTTGTATTCAAAATATTGGCTACAGCAATAAGACAAAAAAATTGACAACATTTGAAAAAGGCAATGAGAAACAAAGCTATCACTTTTTGCAAATAATATGATGATATATTTAGAGAATCCTAGATAATGAACTAAAAAACTAACTGAAACAATTAACAATTTTAGCAAAATTGCAAGATATAAAATAAACATACATAAATCATTCACATTTCTATATATTACCAACAAAATCCAACAGGATAAAATAGAAAAAATTCATCTGAAATAACTGCAGATATTACAAAATACTTGAGCATATACCAGACAAGACAAACACAATGACTATATGAATACAATCACAAAGCACTTTTGACACAAATGAAGACAGATCTAAACAATTGGAGAAACTGCTCATAAGCAGGCCCAGTCAATATAATAATACATTAATATTTAATATATAATAAAATGACAATTCTACTGAAATTAATTTACTTATTCCATGTCAGACCAATCAAACTACCAAAAACAGTTTCATAGAACTAGAAAAAAATCATAAAATTCATTTGAAAGAGCAAAAGGTGAAGGATGTCAAGGGGATAAAGGATAGATAATTGCAATTTCAATGAAACCAAGCATTTGATAATTGAATCTAAAAGCCATAGGGACCTACTCCTCTTACTCTCTACCTCTCCTCCTACCAGCACCCAGACATGGCTGATTTGAAGTTAGAGTTCTTATATACATAGACATTCTTAGTTTTTCTCAGGAGCAAGGAGAATATTAACTGAAATAGCTATACTTCACCTTTTTTTTACTTTCTTTTTTGGATCTGGTCTGTTTTCTTTCACAATATGACCAATACAGAAATGTGTTTTGTATGACTGCACATGCAGAACCTATATCAAATTGCTAGCTTTCTCAATGAGGAAGGGGAGAGAGAGAAAGAGAGAATTTGGAACAATTTAAAAAAAAACAAATGGTAAAAAATTATTTTTATGTGTACTTGGAAAAAATAAAATATTTTTAAAAGAAAAAAATAAAATAAACCATCACGTCATCAGAGGAAAAGAAAGAAAGAAACAGCTATACTTTCACTGCAGGAAGCCAGACCATGAAGTGGGCAGTTCTTCCTAGAAGTTTGCCCAGGATGGGCACCTGAGAAACAAAACCTACTAGGCCTTTCCTGGTTCTCTCATCCACACATGACCATCACTAGTTTTGCTGGTGCCTTCCCTCTGAGATTACCTTCTATTAACTCACTCTTTCTCCCTCCCTCTCTTCCTATCTCTCTTTCTGTCTCTCTCTCTCCCTGTCTCTCTCTTTCTCTACCTATATGTATGTATGAATGTACGTATGCATGTATGTATGTATGTATATCTAATGTATGGACAATTTTTGCATGTGCCTCCCTGCCACCAGCATATAAACTGTGAGTTCCTTGCAGGCAGAAACAGTACTTTTTTTTTTCTTTATATCCCAGCCCTTAGCCCAGGGCTTGGCACACAGCAAGCACTTAATAAATGTTTATTAACTGATCAATAGACTTTGAAAAAAATGTCTAGCTCTATGCCTTCATTAGTGTAAAGGCCTCTGAGTGACTGACTTCCTCCTATCAATGCATCAAGTCACTTTCTCTATAACATAATCTTGGGGAGCTGCTTAGGACACTAATTTGATAGGGGTTATGCTGCCCACATGTCAGGGGTGGGACTTGAACCCAAGATTTCCTGACTTTGAAACCAGATCAAAAGCTTAGTAAAAATCTTCCCTAAACCACATGTGCTTGCTGTTCCAGTTGAGGAACAGAATCCACTGGGCCAGTGTCAGAACCCTATGATCCTGACTTCCAGGGCCCCCCAACTTCTGGCATAGGCACATCATGAGAAAAGGAAGCTCAGAAAACTGTTATCAAGCTGTATCGATGTTATTGCTGTCACTGACCTAGTGATAAGGTTCATCCCTGAGCAGTCCTTTGGGTTCTCCAAGCCAGAGCCCTCAGGTGACTTTCAGCACAAATATTCCACAGCTGCATATTCATCACGGGGGAATAGTGAATGCTACATAGAAGTGGCATGCACACACACACACACACACGCACACATACAGACACACACACACACACACACCTATCCAAAGTTATAATCCCTCATTCCATGACATCTAGTGAACTCTGCAGAGACAGGGTAAGGTCCAGCTTAGAAACACCAACCCAGAAATTTTGGGGCTTCCTGCCATTATCACAGGCAGAGTCCTTTTTAGGGCTATTTGGTGTCTTCCTGGCCCTCTCGTTTAGCTGCCTTGTCTCCTCATTTTACTAACAGGTGGACACTAATTTCATGGATGGAAAACTTGCTCACAAATGGCATGAAGGGTTGCAACAGAAAGTTCTGCTGGGATGTCATGCTTTCAGTCAGGGTATGTTATTCTGGATGAATAGCTGACCTTTAAATGTTCCAAAAATGACCAGAGTCCTTGCCCTTCAAATAGGGATGTCCTTTGCCCTTAATAAGAGGGTTCTCAACCCCTGGAAACTAACTGCCAAGAAAAAATGTTTTCTTGATGAGCAAAAACCAAAGTAGTGGGGGTATTTAAAAGGTAATTGCCACTGGAATCAGGTAATGTGGATTTTTAAAAATTAAATTATAAAATTATGCCCAAAGAGTTATTAAACTACCTATACCCTTTAACCTAGAAGCACCACGACTAGGTCTATTTCCAAAGATGACTAGGGAAAAATTAAAGAGCCTATATGTTGTAAAATATTTACAGCAGCTCTCCTTGTGGTGGCAAAAAAGCTAGAAATTGCAGGGATGCCCGTCAATTGGAGAACAGCTGATCAAGTTGTAATATATGGTTGTGATGGAATACTATTGTGCTATGAGAAATAATGGGTTTGTTGATGTTAGAAAAATACAGATAAACTTGCACAAATAATGAAAATCAAATGAGCAGAACCAGTAACAGGAATGTTGTTTTCAGAACCACTTAGAGCACCTAAGTCATTTCCACTATTATGAATACCCAAATGAACAACAAAGAACCTCTGAAGGAAGATGCTGTCTATATCCAGAGAAAGAACCGATCATTAGAAGTGTATATATATATGTATATATATATATGTATATATATATATACATATATATACATATATACATATATTTGTGTCTAATGGTAACCATCTTCAGGGCAGTGAGGTGAGAGGGAAAAAAGGGGGAAAAATTGACATGCTAATTTCATTAATTTACAAGGAATAGCAAGTTGTACATAATAGATGTGCAGTTTCATTGCAATCATGTTTTTATTATACTATGTTATGAAAATGCTTGTTTTATTCTATAAAATAAAAATAAAATAAATAAAAATGAAAAGACCAGAGACTGTGAATGTCTCCCTTTGGAAAGATGACTCTAAATAGCAACATGAGGTTTCTCATAATAAACTTTGGCTGGCTGTGATGCCCATATTGATGCCAAATCTTCTTTTCTGGGTTCCTAATATGGGATCAGCCCCAGAGTTTGGAAACCTGTCAGTAGCTTGGGATGCATAGTGAGTCACTGTTTGGAAATCTGATACCATTTAAATGCTTGCACACACACATCAAAACCACTAGGAAAAGATAATGTGACACCTTTGGCCAGTTCCCTAATTTGCAATAATACAGGAGTCTGTATAGAGTACCTCTATGGTCCTATAGTGACGGTATCAATATGCCACATTTATCCCATTGACATGACTGTATCTTTACATACGTTCATTCTCCCACCCCTTCCCAGGGCCTAAATAATTTGTCCAAAATTTTTAGTAAAGAAAGCAAAGGAGCTGCCTTTCTACCAAAAGTATGGTATTCCTACAACTTTATCTGGGGATTCACATCTCCCTGTAGTCAAAGAGATACTTTTCAGAACCAGACCAGAATTTCAGTATTTTTTTTATCATAAGTTAGATAGATAGATACATAGACAGGTAGATAAAATAGGCAAATGATTGACATAATGGTTGCTTATTAAGTGCTTACCATGTACCAGTCATTGTGCCAAGCACTGGGAAGGAAAGGAAAGGAATGAGCATTTATATAGTATCTGCTATGTACAAGGTACCATTGAGAAAAAAGGAGAGGAGAACAGAGGAGATCACTTGATCCATCCATTCCTGCTAGCAATCATTCCAAAGCTCTCCCTTTTGTGGGTAAACTCTTGGAGAAGGCTGTCAATTATCAGTGCTTCCACTTACTTTCCTCTTAACTCTCAGCAGTCTGGCTTCCAACCTCATCATTCAATTGAAACTGCTCTCTCCAAAGTCACCAGTGATTTATTAATTACCTAGACCTAATGGTCTTTTCTCAGTCTTCATTCTTTTTGGGCTCTCTGTGGCCTTCAACACTGTCAGTCACTCTCTTCTCCTTGATATACTCTTCTGTCTGGTTTGTTAGGTATTTTCGTGTTGCTGTAGCAGCAAGCACTCTGACACCTCCAGGATGGCCTGCTAGCACAGGTTCTTAGATCTGCTGTTCTAGAAGGAAAGCAGCTTTTGAGAGGTCAATCATCTCTTTAATCACATACACCAACAGAGAAAATACAAGCAAAGAAATAAAGACCAACAGACAGGGCTTCTAACTGTCTGACCATAAGCAACACAAGATCAACAGACAGATCCAACTGTGTGACCATTACATACATACATGGCTACCAGAGAGACAAAATATATATATTTTCAGAGTCAGAGGGCATCATGACTCTCATGGCCCAGTGCCTCATTAGAAATTAACAAAAGATTTGGGCCTTCCTACAAAACAAGCCTTGCCTAATCAAGTTTCCCTTAACAGGCTTCACCTAAAGTCTATTAGAAGATCATTAATTGTCATTAATATTACAGACACTGTTGTGTCCTGGTTCTCATACTACATGTCTGATCAATCCTTTGATGGATCTTCACCCAGGTTATGCTCACTAATAATAGGTATCATCAAAAGTTTTGTCCTGGGATCTCTTCTCCTTCATATATATTATTTCATTTGGGGATCTCATCAGGTCCTATGAATTCAATTATCATCTTGTGATAATGATTTCTAGATCCACTTATCCAACCCTAACCTCTCCAAGGAACATCTCAAAATTGATGTTCTATGAATATCTTACACTTAATATGTCCCCAAATGAACTCATTGGCTTCCTCAACCCCTCCCCCAACTCTTCCCTCTTCCTAGTTTAATAGCTACCCTGAGAAGGGATCCATAGACTTGAGCAGATTGCCAAAATGGCTTATGACACAAAAAACAGTCAAGAAACTGTGCTTTTGTCCAGTCCTCTCATCATGCAGATGAAGAACGTGAAGAACAAAGTAGAGAAGTGATTTGCCCAATGTCCCACAGAGAGTCAATATTAAAGATAGGATATGAACTTAGACTCACTGATTTCAGTGAACCCTTCTCAAGGTCCTTCCCCTGGACCATGTTCTAGCTCCATTGTTTAAGACCAGAATAGGAAATATATTGCAAGTACCTTTACCATCCAAGTGGTATGACTACTACACTGGGGCTTGTTTTGTACTTAAATATAAACATAGGAGGAACACTGACACCCCAAAACTATGTCCAGAGAAGTATGCCATGTTCTGCTGAATTCTATGTCTCTATCCTTTCTTCTCCTTTGCACAATAACTGAATTCCAAAGTTGGAAGGAGTCCAGTGATTCAAACAGAGCCCCAGGATCAAATAAACAATCTTCTGTTTGGCTTTGAAAGTCCTTCACAACTTGGCCTCTTCCTGCTTTTCCATCTTCTTCTGCTTTCCTGCATGTACTTCAAAATCCAGCAACACTGATCTTTATGCTGTTTCTTCCGCATAATACTCCACTGCTGACATTTACCTTTTCACAAGCTGTCCACGTACCTGGCGTGCTCTTCCTTCTGACTTCTGCCTCTCAGATGCCCTTGCTCTTTTCAAGATGTAGCTCAAATCCTACCTTCTATGAGAGACCTTTCCCACTTTCACCAGCTCTGAGAGTGCCTTACCCCTGAGAATGTCTCTTACCTCCTATTGAATACATACACACTTAGGTATATATATTATACACACACACACACACACACACACACACACACACATATATACACACATGTGTGCGCACACACACCCAATGTGCCTGGCACATAGCGAATAATTAATAGATGTATATTGTTGAATTTCAACCACCATACTTTCCAGGGGTCAATAAATTGTGGCCTATGGGCCAATCCCTTCCTACCATCTCCATCATTGGTATATGACCCTTGAACTAAGAATTTTTTATAATTTTAAATGTAATCAAATATTAAGATGTAGGAATCATTCTTAGCTCACTGACCAGTTCTAGTCCATTCCACACCTGAAAGAAAGACTCTCTAGCACCACATACTTGACAATTGGTCATCCAATATTTACTTGAAGATTTCCAGTGAGGAGAAAGCTGCTATCTCCAGATGCAGTCCATTCCATACCTTTTTTAGGAAGTTTTTTCCTGAAACCAGTTCCATAGATTGGTCCTGGTTCTACCCTCTGGAATTAAACAGAGCAAATCTAATCTCTCCTCCATGTGACAGCTCTTGAAGACAATTATTCTGTCCATTCCTCCACTCCTAGTCTTCGCTTCAGGCTAGCCATCCCTAATGATACATCCTCACATGGCATGAATTCAAGGCCCTTAACCATCCTGCCTGCCCTCCTCTAGACATTACTTAGTTTGACAATGTTGTTTCTAAATTGTGGTGTCCCAATCTGAACACAGTTCCCTAGATGCTTTCTGACCAGGGCAGAATACAAATAGATTCTTACCTCCTCACTCCTAGAAGTTATGTTTTTCTTAATGTAACCCAAGGTCACATTAATTTTTCTGCCTACTATTTCACATTGCTGACTCATATCAAGCTTGCAGTCCACTATTCCCACATCTTTTTCAGACATACTGCTTTCCCACTTGCTTCTTCATCTTGAACTTGGGAAACTGATACTTGGAATTCAAATAGAACACTTTGGTTTTCTCTCTATTAAATTTCAGCTTCTTTGATTCATCCCAATATTTTAGCCTGTCAAGATCGTTTTGCATACTGACTCTCATCCAATGTGCTAGCCGTCATCTCCAGGTATGGGTTGCTTTTTGATTTAAGAAGGATGCTGTCTACACCCTTATGAAAGCTAGTTCTGCTAGTTGGTTTTTAGTCACTATCCTGTTCCTTTGCCAAAAATGGCATTTTAATTTACTAATTTCCCCTTTTTGTTTATCCGCTTTCTCTATTCCAAACTCCTACAGATATGGCAGTTATTGTAAGAGCTTAGAACTTGACCAAAGTATGATGTTCTAATCATGAAACACAATCGACTCTGGATAGTTATCAGTTAGTGGGGAGAAAATAGAAGGTAAAAAACAGAGTAGCAGTTTGAGAAATGGCTAAAATATAGGTAGCCAGGTGGCACAGGAGTCAGTGATAGACTCAGGAAGACCTGAGTTCCACTTCTGCCTCAGAACCCTTAGTATAAAATGGGGGTGATGATAATAGCACCCACCTCATGGAACTGTTGTGAGGATCAAGTGAGATAACATGTATGAAGTGCTCTGAAAACCTAAAAGCACTTTATAATGATGATTATCATCTTCATTGTATGTGTTCTTTGGTCAAATCTGATGAATTAATACTAATTCACATTTTCAGAGTTTCCTGACTTTGATTTTGCTGGATCATAGACCCTCCAAGGTCATTTAGTCCCACCTTTGCCTCCTGTACAATATCAAGATATTAGCCTTCATGAAATGACCTCCCTGATTAGTCAATCCTATTTTTCCATAGCTCAAACTGGTAGGAAATTTCTTCCTTGCATTGAACCTGAATCCATTCTCTTTGCCACTTAATGTTCCTTACCCTGCCTTCTAGGGTCAAATAGAACAAGTTTAATTACTCTTCCACCTGGCAATTTTTCAGATATTTAAAGTCAACTATGATACCCATTCCTTCATAAGTCTTCTTTTCTTCAAAAAGAAACATCCCTAGTTCCTTCACTTGACCATTGTATGACATGTCCCTCACTATCTAGTCTCCTCACCATCTCCACTTCTAGTCCTACCATGAAGAAGCTACTTCTTGGAAAGCCTTCTGACTGAGGTCATTTTCAGCCACATTTTGTTTTTATGCAATCTCCCTGAGGACAAAAATTGTCTTTTCTTTTCTTTTTATCCCAAGCATTTAGCATAGTGCCTGGAATATACTAAGCATTTAATAAGTGCTTTCTGATTGATTGTTAGGCTCTGAAATGCTCCTCTACTCTCCCTACCCCTCCTCACCATACCTTCAGAACTCCTATAAAATAGGCAACAAGTCAGTGCTAAAGATAAGGAAGGCATTCTTACCCAGTGTGCAAAGGTAGACCTTGCACAATTAAGCCTTGTAAATGTATACCTTATATGTCAATTCATACCATAATGGTTTAAAATCTTATTTTCTACTTTGAAGGCCTAGAAGAGTAGGATCACTGCTTTGTCATCAGCCTGTTGTCTTATTTATCATTTCCACACAGTCCATTGAAGGCCAGTGACAATGCAATCTTAGCTAGACACACCCCCTAAGTAAGTTAGGATATCTTGTGTATATATAGTTGTCCCTTCCATATCATGGGGTTCAGGAGCATGGCACTTTTGTGATCTGGAAAATCTCTGTAAAATTTTTTGTGCCTCCCTATACTAAGAGAATAAGTCTTGATTTTTTTTTCTTTTCTTTTATGGGGTCTTTACACTATTTTATTTGGGTTAAGTATTTGGTCATAGGCTCTGTGTAATCTACTAGTCTTCACATGTCATCCACAGTTTCCATAAAACTCCCTCAAAATTCCTATTTAGTTTTTCATACCAACCGATATATCAAAAGCACAATGGAGAAATTCATGATGAGAAAGGGATAACTATACACACTATTTTATACTACCTATCTGCATCTCACACTTCAACAATGATTACTGATTTTTGGTAGACACTAGGCAAGTGAATAACTTTACTTATGCCCTATGCTAACATGAGAAAGGATAGCAGAGAAAAGTAAGCTAGAGAGATTTATTCCAGTGTGCTTTGAGGATGAGCTAGTCAAATGAGGTGAATCTTATGGAAATTTGAGAGGGCACTGTATTACATGAAGCGGAAGAAATTTCCTGCACAGTGAAGAAAAGCCTTTGGATCTGATAAAGAGTGGCCAAGGAATACCCACTAATTATGGTGCTCATGGCACAGCCAACCTTGTCCCCACAGAAAACACATTGCTATATGTATACATAATTCTTAACACACATCAACTCAGACCCTTGCTCTGCTACAATTCAATACAGGTATAACAGAAACATTTAATCCTTTAAAGAAAACCAGTTCTGTGTTTTTCCGCTTCTGACTTTCTGGACTTCAACACCATGCCACCCTCATCTGTAGTCTCACCATGGAATATTCCTCTAGCACACTGGTCCCCTTCTCCCTTTGCTCAGTTTCTCACATGTCTCCATTTTAGGGTGGGGTCCAGGATGGCCACCTTTCAAAAGTTGGCTATGCTTCTGACTTTCTGGAATTCAACACCATTTCCCTACTATGGGTACCATTTCCCATCTAACTTTGTGTGTTATCTTCTCACATTAAAATGTAAACTGCATGAAGGCAGGGACTTTTTTTGCTTATAAAGACATATACCAAGAACTTAACAAATACTTGTTGCCTACTTGTTTAACTATTTTCTTTGGAATGAATGAATAGTATGGGTACCATATACAGGTGAAGAAAAACAAATCAGTAAGGGATATAATAAGTATCTAGGGTGGAAATGAAGAATTTACAAAGGCCAATTTGTTTTTACTGCTGTTGTAGGTTTAGTGCATGCCTTTATAAAGTGGGTGATTTCAAAGCAATTCAATGAGCACTTAATACCAGGTATCAGGTACTGTGCCAGATGCTGGGGATTCATAACCAAAAGCAAAACCGTATGTGACCCCGGGAACTCCTATTTCCCTGGAGGAAGCATCATATAAGTATATACAAAAGTAAAATTACATCCAAAATATACAGAGAATAAATGTAAAGTAATATGGCACCAACAACTGAGGGAATCAGAAAAGGCCTCCAAGAAGAGATGGCACTTGAGCTGGGTTTTGAAGGAAGTCAGGAATATTATAAGGCAGAGATGAGGAGCAAGAATATACAAGGCATGAAGAACAACCTGTACAAAGGCATGGAGGTAAGAGGCAGATGTTTTATACAGGGTACAGTAAATAGGCCACTTTGGCTAGAATATAGAGCACATGAGGGCTGCGCAAAAAGTATGACAAAAGAAGTTGCAACCAGATGACAAAGGTCTTTAAATGATAGACAAAATAAGTTTGTATTCCATCCTAGAAGGAATCGGGGGTTGCTGAAGCTTCCTGAACAGAGGATTGACCTTGTCGAACCTATGCATTAGGAATACAAATCTGGCAGCTGTGTGCAGGATGAGTTGTCATGTTTGTATTGCTTTATAGAGGGATTCAAAGCAAATTACTAAATGGTAATTTTATGCCATGATTGCTATTCCAACTCAAGCCTTTAATGTATAATGGGATCGTGTGAGATTGAAAATATTCCAACAAATTTTATGGGTTGTGATAGAGTTGGGATGACTTGATCACATTCAGATGGCCTTAGTCTATGTGGAGAATAATAAATATATGTTGAATGGAGCAAGACTGTATGCCACAAAGGGCAAGGGCAAATGAAACAATGATGCAGTGAACTGTTTTCATTTTTACTGGGCTTGATTGCTTCCTTTGAGCTGGGAGATTTACATTCCCCCTAGACCTAAAAATGAATGACATTTCCAAAACCATCCGCCACCCAGAAGCACATTACACCTCTTGTTGATCTGCTGATGGCACTTTCACTTCCCCTGGCCTTCTGACTAAGGGCACAGTAGGCATTTTAACACCCCAGTGCACACACATTGAAAAGCCCTGGCTTCTGTTCTGGGTCACCACACTGACAAGCCTGGCCTCTCGCTTTGCTTTCTGAATCCTGCTGGTGAGACTTGTGTCAGCTGGAGACGACTGGAGGCTGACATACAGAATGAATATGTTTAAGGTGAGACTGCTAAATCAGAGTGTGGTGAGTACCATGGAGAGGTAAGACAGTAAAAGCAGTCAAAAAAAAAGAGAGAGCAGCCCCCTCACCGCACCCTCCCAAAAAAAAGCCTCAAATCATCACTGAAGTTGGAATCTGGGAAAATGAACTTGTTAGAATCATTTTCCTCCTCTTATTTTATATATTTCATGAAAGGTGATATAAACCAAGAAAACCTTCAATTTATGTTAATATCCCATATGCTTATAATCCATGACAAAGACTTCACTTGATAAAGAGTGAAGTTTTTTTTAAAAAATAGTATCTGGAAACTAAGGATTTAATCTACATTTTAGCTTTTAATAGCTGATATCCTGTCTTTGTTTTAGCAACTATGAGGACATCTATTTGAAACACCTTTATTATTTGACACTAAATTTTATCATCAAGTTTTACAGTCAGAAGGGACATCACAGGGTCATTTAGTCAACTAGGCAGTATAGTGGACAGGGCCATGGTCTTGGAATCAGGAAGACTAGGGTTGGAAGTATGCCCCCTACACTTGCTAGCTATTTGACCCTGGGTAAATCACTCAAATTCTCAGCTTGCCTTGTCTTGGTTTCCTCATCTGTCAAATGAAGATCTTACTGATTGTATCACATACATAGTCTCCAATGAGATAATGTATACTTTTTTATTCTGAACTTGAAATAAAACAAACATTTCCATAAAAAAGTAGAATAGAAAAAAAAGGAGATTACACATGAAACTGCAAATATTGTGTACAACTTGCTTTTTCTTTTAAATATATAGTAAAGTTATCGTGTAATTTTCTTTCTTCTCCTTTCCCTCTCTTGCCCCTGCTCTAGAGGTAGATATCATTAGACAAAAATATGTATATATGTATATATTATACACATGTATGTATAATATATGTAATGTAAAACCATACTTCTATATATCCGTTCTTTCTCTAGATGAAGACAGCATCTTCCTATGTAGATGCTTTGTAAGTGATTGGGTTCTTTATAATAGTCAAAATGACTTTCTCACTCAACGTTGTTCTTAAAACAATGTTGCTATCATTATATACAGTATCCTCTCGGTTCTGTTCATTTTGCTCTTCATTATTTCATGTCTTTCATGCTTTTCTTAAATAATGTAAGATAACGTATTTTTAAACACTTCTTGTATCTTCAAGTTCTACTTCAATGTCAGGTAGCGGTGGTGGTGGTGGTCGTAGTCCAACAAAAAGAATTCTTGCCCTCAAGGAACTTTCATTGTAATGGGAAAAGATAGCACACCAAAGGGAGTTACTGATGGGGGGTGGGAAGGCAGGAATATGATTGTAAATTCCAGAGAAAAATTAGGAATAGAGGCAAATAAATGCAGGTGGTCCTGGGCCCTTGTACAAAATGGAGGTTTCAAAAGGAACTTCACCAATGGGAAAAGGAGGGGACAGGCCTCACAGAGGGATATAACAGGTGAACTTACCAAGGATGATAGTCTTCCACAGGGTGAGGAGGCCCCAGGTACCGAGGGGACATCTAAGACAAACCAGCATTAGAGAGGGCATGAGAGAAAAAGTCTGAGAGTAGGGGCAGGGAATGAGTTAGGAGTTGGAAGGGAAGAGACCTTAGAAAGCTTCTGGTGTGACTCCTTCATTGTGCAAATAGAAACCTGAGATTTGGAGAGGTGAAATGCCTTTCCTAAGGTTACCCAGCCTCTATTTTGATACCTTCAATGACAAGGACCTTACTACCTTATGAGGCAGTCCATTCCATTTTTAGAGCAGGTCTAAAGTTAACCAAATTACCTTCCTAAAAATATTTAAAGCACAGAAGTATTTTTCAAAAGAATCTTTTCTAATAGTTTTCAGAAAATGGAATTTTAAAACACCCACATACTGTACTAAAGAATACCTTCCTCAGTGTTGTCATTTCTTCTGTGGGTTTCAGTGCGTGTTTCTCTAGAATGCAATAGAGAATCTCAGTATTTTAAGAGCTGGAAGGAAACTTAGCATTCCACCAAGCATTCTTTAAACGCTGTTCTGAACAAGACACTGTGCTAGGCACTGAGAATACCAAGACGGAAGGAAAAAAATACTTCCTGCCCCTGTAGATTTAGAAATAATATAGCCACTCCTGCCTCCATTTTTCAAGGATAGAAAGTGAGGCCAAGAGAAGTGAAATGACTTGCAAATGATCCCACAGGATCATAGAATTTAAAATTAGATGGATTACCATATTGACAAATTTATCTTCTTCCTTTGTTTTGTGAATTGTGTTAGTAGACTTGTGTCCCCAGGGAGACAGATGGTAGGAGACAGTGTACACACATCAAATCCAGGTCACTGGAGTCCAAATTCTGTGATCTCAACTTCACAGTAGGTAAAAATGAACTTCATGATGCATGGTTCTTTGTGCAGAACTATAACCAGGAATTCCTCTGTCTGGAGAAAAAACAGATGGAGATGGAGGAGGGAAGGTTGGTGGGGAATAAAGGAAAATCCAACCATAGGAGCAGTAACTCTGGGAGGGGGGAACCATGCAACAGGATGCTGAACGTAGTACAGGCCCAGGGAGAACTACGAGAGAAGGCTAAGAGCAGTAATTTCCTCAGGGCAGAATACTAACAGTGTTAGAGTACGATCTATAATCCTGCTCTCAACACTATTGCTGCTGCTCAGTCCTTCTAGGTCACTTATCAGAAGTAGAACTGATAGGAACACCTTCCTCTTAGCCATACCCTGTAGCATCCTGTCCTAGACTCCATGATGTTGATACGTTGAGGTAAAGGAGCTTAGTGCTCTCCAATGATAGGATCCAACTTCCTCAGTCCCATGCTAACATTCCCTTAGAAACAGGGCCATACTGAAAAGCCCACCAGCATGGGTGGCAGGAGACTTGCACCTGTGGGTCCTGCTTTCCACTTGTACATAGATACGCCATGTCCATGCTCAAACAAGGTGGCATCTTGGAGGGGTGTTTCATCTTAGGGCCAAAAAGCTAAACTTTGCAAAGAAGCAATTGGGCCATCCTATAAGAAGAGTGAGAGGACAATGCAATAAGAGTGCTAGTCTATTTCCCAACTAGGAAAATCATAGCCCCTCCCCCCAGCCATGCTTGTTGGACAATAGAAATTGTTCTACTTTAGTGATTTCCTTTTTCCCCCTGCATACCTTGCATTATTTGTATAGCAGAAGGTTATTTACTATCATTTATAAAGTATAATGGGCTTCTCCCAAATATATTAATGCTTTACATATGATCAATTTATGTAATCATTTTTTATCTCATGCCAACTTTATTTTCCTTTCAAGGGGGAATCCATTTTAAGGGGTGTGACCTGTTTGGAAAGGGGACCTCTATTTGTTCCAATGTACTAATATTTCCATTAGATTATCTCTGTTGGTGTTGTCCCCCATCTGAACTCCAGGAGAGTAAGGACTACGTTTTACTTTAACACTATCCTTTTTCAGCATAGAGACTGCTATATTGGAAATAGCAATGGATTTGGAGTGATAGGTTCAGAGTTAAAATCCCTGCTCCCTTACTTCTTATAAAACCTTGATTAAATCAATTAGTCTCAAAGGGAACTAAAGGCAGGTCTCATCTGGAAAATAAGGTGACCTCTAAGGTCCCTCCCAATTCTAAAGCTCTGTAATGCTAGTTTATTGGGCACTTAATAAGTAGTTGCTCTTCTTCAGTAAAATCTATATTTCTCAAAAATCATTGAATAGCCTTTGGACATTCTACAAAATACCCTCACCAATGAGGCATCTCAGTGAAATATCAACTGTAGTTACGGATATTTGGTAAGCAGCGTAGGTTCCTGTTTACACTCTAGAAATGTGTTTGCATATTTGCCAACTGTCAGTATATTCCTAAATTTTTTCTAAGCTTCTGCATGTTAATCATATTCAATTAAACCTTCTTTTTACTTGGGGATCAGAGCTATTCATTGTGCATCTTTCTTAACAATGTCTGGGACTAAAGATAAGCCCAATTTATAACTGAGATTTCCTCAGACTCCATTTAATGAAATCTGTAAGCAATTTATTTAATGGGAAAACAAAGTCACTTTAGCCAGGAGTCAAGTTTAGACACTTCCCAGTTCTCAGCAAACTTAGCTGGTGAAGTGATTAAGGACTGCCTAAACCTCGATTCCCAAGTGAAGAAAAAACATTGCTTTATAGCAAACAATCTAGTGAGCTTACATGACATAGAAATGAGGTGGCTTTGATGACATACCACCACTAGGTAGTGGCAAGTCAAAGGTTATACCCTTTGACCAGCAGTTATGGCCAGGTGGACCTTTGGTTGTGAACCAGTCTATCTCATCGCAGACGGAGTTAGATCCCAGAATCAAGCAGAAATGAAGTCAAAGTTGGCAAGCACTAAATTACATTTAATACGAGTCAGAGGCAAGGATGTCAAGCCAAAGAGTCAGATGGAACAAAAGTCAGGAAGCATCAAGCCTTGGCCCAAACCAGGAGTGGGAGAAAAGGATATCAGTGAGAGTCAGACTAGAAAAGACAAACTAGAATGAATTCTTGACTATTCAAAAATGAACAGAACCAGGAGAATAGTTAGAACCAAGAGTGAGCCAGGATTGAAGATGTCAGAGAAATCGTTTGAGTGTGAAGTTAGGCAGGTCAAACAGCCTTCTATATAGATGGAGCAGGAAGTGGCAGCGTCCTCTCTAGGGTCACCTAGGGTGACCCAACTCACCCTCTTAGGTTGGGGTCTCAGAGTGTTAGCAAATGCCTTGTGTTTTGAAGGTCACCCTCCTGGGTGGCTAAAGCCCTAACATTATCATTCCTGAGTCCCTGCCATTGTGCTTTGTCCTCAAAATACTTTCTTTCCCTCTTTTCCTTCTCACTCTTACTTGAAATCCATAAACAAAGAGCAAAATTTTCCATTTCACAGTTAGAGGATTAAAATGCAAATGCTTTGGGGAGAGGTAACATTTTGAATAAAGTTTAAACTGTACTGTAAATGACTGTCCTAACTCCTAGTTTCTTCATTTTTTTCCCAATTACATATAACAGCAATTTTGAACATTCATTTTTTAAATTTTGAGTTCTACCTCTACTCCTACCTCCTCCTACCTCCACCCTTCCCTAAGCATATTTAGTAATGCAAAACATATTTCCATGTTAGTCATGTTGTGAAGGAAAACACGGTCCCCAAAAAGCACATAAAATAAAGTAAAAAATAGTAGTGTGCTTCAATCCTCATGTGGGCTCCATCATCTCTTTCTCTGCAGATGGATAGCATTTATCGTAAGTCTTCTGGAACTTAGATCTTAGTATTGTTAAGAATAGCTAAGTTATTCGTGGTTGATCGATCACACAATGTTGTTATTACTGTGTTCGGTGTTCTCCTAGTTCTGTTCACTTCACTTTGCATCAGTTCATGTAAGTCTTTGCAGGATTTTTCCTGAAAGCATCCGACTCATCATTTCTTACAGCACAATAGTATTCCATCACAATTATATTCCACAAGTTGTTCAACCATTCCCCAAGTGATGGGCATCCCCTCAATTTTCAATTCTTTGCCACCACAAAAAGAGCCACTATAAATATTTTTGTACATATAAGTCCTTTCTTTATCTCTTTGGTATATAGACCTAGTGATGCTATTGTGTGTCAAAGGATATGCACAATTTTATGGTCCTTTTGGGTATACAGACTCCTAGTTTTGATCATCAAAGACGGGCACTGAGATCTTGAAAATGGGAGAAGGGACCACAAAATGGGGGAAATAATAGAAAGTGGTGAGTTGAAGGGTGTCAAAGACAAACCTTAAAATATTGCATTCAGTTGGTCCCATGTAGACACCTTACACAAAAATGATGACTTTTAGTAGTCTGAGAATCTTGTAAATATAATGGAAGAAAAAAAATCCAAGGTAAAGAATGGATCCTTTTCAATTACTGACCAAAAGAATAAATAAATAAAAGGAACCTGACCTAGCTTGATGAGGGGCACTTTGTACAGAACAAAGAAAGTCCGTGTCAGGTGAGAAATACAAATTCTGAGCGGTGTAATTTGAAAGGGGCCATTCCAAGCTGTTGCAAAGTTGAGAGCAGACTTATGAGGCTCACACACGGTGTTTGAAGCCTGGTGGTTTCCATGGTTACTTTTGCATGGGGAGGCTTATTTATAGCCCTGTACTATCTTCAGTGAATTCCTCAACAGGCAGAAAAAAATCCAACTGTGGAGGAATCCAAGTACGTTGAAAGCATTCGGAAAAAGAAAAATCCAATTAAATAGACACCGTAGAACCACCAAACACTGTGGAGAGCAGTTTTTTGACAACTGTTTTGTGAATATTGTTATCTTTTCCTTTCTGAATAAAACAAAAAGATTTTAAAGGGGTAGCACCTGCCAAAAGACAATATTTCAAAACTCCCCCTGCTGATTGGGGCCCAACAGGTGCCAACTATGATTTTTACAAGTTTGGCGCATAGAAATGGTACTGGGGCAAAAGTGTTTGGGCTCCTGAGGTCACTAAGGAAATGATGTCACTGGAACACCAAAGAGCCATATTTATATCAACTCTGGGCAAAAGAAAAACAAAAATGAATGTTTGGATGCACAGAAAATTTATACTTCTAGCGAGAATGCATTTCAAGAAAATGCGATACACAAAAATGAGAACTTACCCAGAAAGCACTGCTGTCGTTCATCCTTCATGCTCAAAGAGGCCAAAATGACATCACAATGTTGGGATCAAAGTACAGTGTGTCCGACTGTGACTGAGGAGATCAATATGAGCTCAGAAGGTTGGTCACAAATAGTCCATATGAACATTTGAGATGGAGATGTCTTTAAATATGCACATCTCCTGTTTCTTTTGAGCTACTGTGATTCTGCTTTACCCAGAGAGCAAAGCACCATCTTTAATGCAGGCATGCCATGCTGGTTGATCTTGTGCCAGCATCTCCCATGTCTAAATTTCTTCAGAGAGACCTTGAGAGTGGTCCTGTATCACTTCTTCTGACATCTGTGTGAGCATTTGCCTGGTGTGAGTTGTTTAGGTAGACATACATTTGACACTTGGACAATGTGGCCAGCCTATCAGAATTGTGTTTTCTGAAATAGTCTGAATGCTTGTCAGTTCAGTACCTTGTCTTACCATGTAATCTTCAGATTCTTCGTAAGACAATTCAAACGTGAGTGATTTAATTTCCTGGCATTAACTGGTATACTGTTCAGTTTTCACAGGCATACAATAATGAGCTCAGCACAATTGCTCCATAGATCCTCAGTTTGGTAGGCAGCCTAATACCTCTTATCTTCCACTCTCTCTTTCAGAGCCTTCCAAACACTGAACTAGCTCTGGCAATGAATGCATCAACCTTATCATCTATGTGAACATCCCTGGAAAGTATACCACCAGCATTCATATTCACAGCATTCAAAATTTGTTGTAACATTGGTTCCACATATGGATGGTGCAATACTGGCTGGGAGAGCATTTCTGTTTTCTTGATGTTAATTGTCAGGCCAAAATTAGCACAAGAAACAAAGAATCATCCATACTCTGTTGCATCTCAGTCTAAGAGGCTACCCTGAGTGCACAATCTTCTGAATACAAAAAAATCATGCACCAACTCTCCCTCCACTTTAGTCTTGGCTTGTAGCCTTTTTAAATTAAATAATTTACTGTCAGTGTAGCTCATCTTGGTGCTGTTATCACTCTTTTTGAAGGTTTCTAACAGCATCACAGAAATCATGTAAAAGCATGGGAGCATAGCCCTGCTTCTCTCCATTGGTGACTGGGAAAGCGTGAGAGCATTGTCATCTTGAAATTAATGTACAGTTCTGATGAACTTCTTCAGACAACTAAATTTTGCCATGATCTTCCACAAGCCCTCATGACTGACAGTATCAAAGGCCTTGGTCAGATTGACAGACATTCTGTACAGACCTCTGTTCTGCTCCTGGCATTTATTTCTTCTAGAGGTGTTGGACAGCAAATGCCATATCAATTGTTCCTTGGCCCTTTCTGAAGTCACACTGGCTCTCGACAGATGACCATCTTCCAAGTGAAGGATCAGCCAATTACTATGGACTCTGACAAGAATCTTGATGGCAATGAATGAGAGAGACCCCACCACAAACACTCATGATTGTCACAAGACAATGTTTCCTTTTCCTTTATAGAGATAGACAATGGAGGCAACCTTGAGTTCCTGGGGGATAACCTCTTCTTGCCATATAACCAGAAGATTTCAGTAAACTTCTACGCAAGCAGAAGAACCCCTGCCTTGTAGATCTATGTTCAGATAGAATCAGCAACAGGTGCTTTGCTACATGAGAGGAGCCTAATGGCAATTCAACACATTCAATGCAGTTGGAAGTTCAACTAGAGAGGGTTTAACTTCAACCTGAGGTATATGGTCAATGGCTTCAGCTTTGGTTGATGATAGTCTACTGGGAACAGTATCAAAGTGTTTGGTCTATCTGTCCAGGATCATGTCCTTCTCACTAATCAGTGTGGTTTTATCAGTGCTGGGTAGTTGAGATGCACCAGAAGTCTTTGACCTATAAATAGCCTCCAGGATATCATAAAAGCGCTTTAAGTTGTTATTGTGGTAGAAAACTGAATTTCATCTGCCTTCTTACTGAACCAAGAGTCCCTCATCTCTCTTAAGCTTAGCTTGCCTTCACTTTTGATGGAATTAAACACTTCCTTCTTAGAGATGAATGAATTGTCCTATTGGTAAACTCCGTGGAGAGCTTGTTTTTCATTTAAGAGCGTCTGAATTTCCCCATCACTTTCATCATACCAGTCATGATATTTTCAAGTGTCCTGGCCCAGAAGAGCAAGTGTGGTGCTGTATACGAAATCTCTGAAAGCTACCTACTCCTTTTTTGCTCCACTGTCGCTAACTGTGGTTCAGCTTTCCCTCCAGGTGATCAATAAATTTTTCACATATGGAGAAGCAATCTAATCTGTTGTGTTGAGTCTCCTGGTAGTCATCTTTCCTTGGGGGCAATACTTTTGTTGAATGAGAATGTTTAGCTTAGTTTGCATAAGTCTGTGATCAGTTCAGCACTCTGTGCCACACATTGCCTCCATTACTGTTACATCCTATCTTTTTGTTCTTCTTACAAAGGTATAGTCTATTAAATGCCAGTACTTGCTGTGGGGATGCATCCATCATGTTTTGTTGCATTTAGGTAAATAGAAGACAGTGTTGGTGATGAGAAGGTAATGAGACACACAAATCTTTAGTAGTAAGTAACTATTGCTATTGTTGTTTCCAACTCCATTCCTCCCAAGGACTTCAGGCTATGCCTGGTAGTCTGTACCCACTGCGGCATTAAAGCATTCAGAATTACAAGATTGTCCTCTTTTGGCACATTGATGATGAGAGTCTCCAAGTCTTCATAAAGTTTTTCTTTGACTTCATCAGGGTTTGACTTGGTGGGAGCATATACCATGATGATGATGGCATGGTCTTTTCCTGCAAGTGGCAATCACATTGTCATGAGATGGTCTTTCATTCCTTTTGGAAGGAATATAAGCTTTCTGATTAGATTAGTTTTAATTGCAAAATCTACACTAGTTTCATGGCACTTCTCATCACAGTGGACACTCAAGAAAAACATGTATTTAGCTGTGATTTCAGTAAGCTAGCCTTCATTTGCCAGTCTTGTTTCACTCAGGGGTGTTATTTGGATGTGATACTTGCTGAGTTGTCTCACAACAAGAGCTGTTGATCCTTCATGTCTACTGGTCTTTTCCATGAACCTCTTCACATTCTATGAACCAACAGTTAGCAAAATCATCTTTGCAAAAGTTTTTATACAATTTTTGTGTTTCATCCTTAAGGTGGGATCCTTGCGTGCTTCAGTAAACAGACCAGGGTTAGATAAAGCAAACAATTTTTAGGACACCTTTTCTAGTACCCTCCTCATACCAAGAGGTGAGTAATATGGTCCTTTTTTTAAAAGCTCCTCAGATGCATAGGGGGTTGCTAAATCCCACTGCTGCTTCAGTCCAGTGAGAAGACAACCCTCTTCTCTGGGCCACTTCTGTGCAAGTTTGTGACTACAGCTCCCACTAAATTTGTACCTGTTGATTCATCACTCACCCATCACCAAAGGACTCCAAGGTAAGTAAAATAGAAAAATTATAACATAGTAAAATAATGAAATAGTGAAATCACATGGGTGATATCTTGACTTGCACATGAATTGGATTTAAATGAGGCAAAATTGCTCAAGGTCTTCAGATTCACTATCTCTCTAAGAGTCATTAGAGTTCTGTGGCAAGACAAAAGTCAAGAGGATTGGTTATGACCCAGGATGTAGTGGATGACCTTGCCATCTTCAGTGTCTGGCAGTTCTAAGTGCTCTATAGTACCTATTTCTGCCTCCTTCATAGTTCATTGCTCTCCGTCACCCATTCCACCAGGAAATCTTCATTTGCTTGGTGTAGACATTATCCTAATTCACCAGTGGGTTTGAACCCCATTGGCTACCCTCAACCTGGTTTAGCCCATCTGATGAGACAGATTACCAGTTTGTAGCTGCCTCACATGCTACAGCTTCTTGGGGCTGCAGATGAAAGTTGGATTAGAAGTAGAGACCAAAGGTGGATGAGCAGCCCTGAAAATTAGCAAGCCCTCATCAGAAGTACTAGTCCTCCCTACATACCCCATATACTCCACCAAAAAGAGTATAAATTAGTGGAATGACTATTCACATTACAAAAGCCTCTTGAGCCTTTGTGTGGCAAGAAGAAAAGGAAACCACAGTTTCTTCATCTATAGAATCATAGGACTTGAGAATTCCCAAAGTAATGCTGCAAGGTCACAGGTGAGGCTATACTAGAATAAAGTTCTCCTGGTTCTCATTCTAGCATTCTTTCCATACTGTCAAAAGGATTTGATGGTTTAAAGCTAAGGGAAACCAAATTTTCCCCCTACTCAGACAGAAGACAAGTTCCACAGTCAAAGGGAAGGTACTATATCAACTCACAGTAGAATGGGGAAAGTTCTAGATTTGTATTTGTCTCCCTAACATTTCACACAGTGCCTAGTAGGTGGTAGGTATTTAACTCATGCTTGGTCATTTCCTTTTCTAAATGCTCATAAATCAACACTTAATTAACATGCTTTAAGACTTTGCCTAGGGGCAAAGCCAAGCTCACTTGACTATAGTTTACCGACTCTACCCTCTTCTCTTTTTTGAAAATCAGGACCACAGTCACCTTTCAGACCTGTAGCACTACCCATGTTCTTCAAGACCTTTCAAAGATCATTGACAGATGTACCTATTCATTCATCATCTCAGTTCATAGGATTTAAAGTAGGGCCTTCTGAGGAATAAACAGTTGCTTTGTTCCAAAGAATGGGAACATAGATCTGTAGTTCCCAACCAAGGTACCTTGGGGAGAATACAGTCAAGTGTCCTAATTTTACAGGTTAGAGAAGTATAGCCTATAGTGATTACATAACTTTCCCAAGATTACACTGGTAGTAAGTTGCAGACCACATCCTCTGGCTCCAAATTAAGAAGTTTTCCCACCCTAATGTGAATGGATGCAGTGACTTCCCTTGAACCATGAAACTTGCCTTGTGTCTGAGTGGGGGGAAAAATAGTCACACAGGATGACTTGTGTCTTGAGTCCAGCCTATCGGATGATGGAAGTTGAGACCCATCCCCTCCCCATAAGAGATATGTTCTTGTTGGGGGACCACAAGCATAATAATATGCACTTCAAAGGTGGGCACTACCAGCTATGTTTTAATATACTTAGGTTGAGCTATATTCTTGAACACAATAAATATTAAAATTATTTAAATCCACATGGCAACTTAGAACACAGTTGCAAGGCGTAACACTGTATAACTTGACATTTACATGTATATAATATTCAATATTAAATAATTTAAAATGATCCACAGAAAATATTACAGATTCAACAAGCATTAATAGGTAAGAGAGCACAAATATTTCTCTTGTGCGAAAAACTCATTCTTCATTTATACACTATATACTACTGAGCGTACCACTGAAAGGTACTTAAAAACACTGGAATTTATGAACAATAGCAGGTTGTGTCAAAGTGGTGAATGAAAAACAATTTGTCATGGTCTTTCACAATTCTCAGCAACGAGAAGGGACATAATCACATAGAGACTTCTGCAATTAATATCACTAGAGACTGTACTGAGGTAGTTCCTGGGATCTAGATAGTTGGATTCATGCAGTTGGATCTCTTAAAGCCCAATTCATTGGAAATCACATAATATAATTTAAGAGGAAGGTGGAGGAAGGGGAGAAGAAAGAAAAGGAGGAGGAAAAGGAAAAGAAAGAGGGAAGGAAAGATGGAGGAAAGGAGGAGGAAGAAGAGGAGAAAAAAAGAGAAGGAGAAGAAAAATAGAAGAGGAGGAGGAAGGAAGGAAAGAAGGAAGGAAAGAAGGAAGGAAGGAAGGAAGGAAGGAAGGAAGGAAGGAAGGAAGGAAGGAAGGAAGGAAGGAAGGAAGGAAGGAAGGAAGGAAGGAAGGAAAAAAGGAAGGAAGGAAGGAGGGAAGGAAAGAAAGAAGGAAGGAAGGAAAGAAGACCTAAAAACAAGTGATGGTACAGTCTTCCCGAAGGCATTACACATTCTTACAATGCCACTAAAACTTGTAGCATGTTCACTGACCTTTATTTTAGCAATAGAGAACCACAATGCAATGTATATAAAACAATTACATTGGTTGTATCATGAAGGCATCAAAGGAATGAATGCTATTATCCTGACTGTTATTAATTATTGGGGTGTTCATGGATTCCTAGAATGCTAGAGCTGGAGAAAACTTTCGGGGTCATCCCATCTTGGATTCCATGGGGGTCAAGCATGAGGGCAAAATGACAATTTTTCAACAATATAAGCTTTTTGATGGCAAGAAATAGGTTTTGCTTCTTTTGTGCTTATTACAGTGGCTGGTGCATAGTAGGAGCTTATTAAACGTTTACAGATTGATTGAATATGACAAAATCACTGAATCTCAGTGTTGAGAGGCACCTCAGAGGCCATCTTGTCCAACTTGTGCCTGACCAAAAATGCTCTCTACGATGTACGCAACAAGTGATTATTAAACCTTCATTTGAAAACCTCTAGTCAGAAGGAATATTTTGGATAGGTATAAGTGTTAGGAAATTTTTCTTAACTTGAGCCGAGCCCTGTCTCTCTACAATTTTCACCTTTTCGGGGGAGGAGCCAAGACAGCGGAGTAGAAAGATACGCATATGCTAGCTCCAAACCCACAGCCCATAAATTACCTGTAAAGAAGAACTCCCAACAAATTCTGGAGCAGCAGAAGCCACAGAACAACAGAGTGGAGGAGATTACTGTTCCAGAGAGACCTGAAAAACTGACCCGAAAGGTCCGTTGTGCACCGGACCAGAGAGGAGCCCAGCCCTGCGTTGGCTGTGCATCACCGAGGGGAGCAGATCCAAGCAGGCTTCAGGGACAGAATCTCCAGCAGCCAGGCAGGTCCCTCCACCTACAGGCACCAAAGGTCAGTGAGAGAGTTTTTTTTGGTGGCCGAGAGGGGAGTGGGGTGTCCCCATAACTCAGGCCCTCTCAGGAGGCAGCAGTGGAGGCAGCAGTAGACAGGGGCTCCCAAAGCAGGCAGGAGCTCGGATCCATTGTTGAAGGTCTCCACATAAACCCCCTCAGGGAACTGAGCCTGTGAGATGGCCCTGCCCCCCCTGAGCACCTGAACGTAATCTCACACTGAATAGCAGCCCTGCCCCCGCCCAAAGCCTTGAGGCTGGGAAGCAGCATTTGAATCTCAGACCCCAAGGGCTGGCTGGGAGGATCTGGAGGTGAGGTGGGGATGAAGAGGAAGCTCAGAAGTCAAGTCACTGGCTGGGAAAATGCCCAGAAAAGGGAAAAAAATAAGACCACAGAAGGTTACTTTCTTGGTGAACAGATATCTCCTCCCTTCCTTTCAGATGAGGAAGAACAATGCTTACCATCTGGGAAAGACATAAACGTCAAGGCTTTTATATCCCAAACAGACAAAATAAATATTCAATGGGCTCAGGCCATGGAAGAGCTCAAAAAGGATTTTGAAAATCAAGTTAGAGATGTGGAGGAAAAACTGGGAAGAGAAATGAGAGAGATGAAAGAAAAGCATGAAAAGCAGGTCAACAGCTTGCAAAAGGAGACCCAAAAAAATGCTGAAGAAAATAAC